>NW_023623782.1:0-4177 GCF_014905685.2 Nematolebias whitei | reverse complement strand
AATATTTTTGCTTTTGTCACAGTTTTGTGTGGTCATTTGTTTGTTCAAGGGCTGGGTGATATGGACCAAAATATTTTCTTAAAATAATCTCGATATTTTAAGATAAATATTGAAACTGTCCAGATGACCTGACTGAAAAATGTTGGATTGTATACCTGGATTATTGAGCATGGACTTTGTTGTTCTCTCTGACATTTGAGTTGATCTGATTTTACCAGGTGAAATGTTTGAGAACCAGTTCTCATTCACAAACAGGACCCGGCATGTTCCAGGAGTTCTTCATTCAAGCCTCAGAGCTGCTCGTGGAACCATTTCATCATCATCATCATAACCTTTATTTAACCAGGTTTGTCCCATTGAGTTCAAAAGAGCTCTTTTACAAGAGACCTGGTCAAAACTGACAGAGAGAGGGAAAAAAAGCAGTCAGTAAAAAACACAGTTACAACACATAGTCAGAATAAACATAGACTTAAATAACAAACAACTCAATGAAAACAATTAAACTTCTGCAACTTCAGTAAAAAGGATCTATCATGGTATTAAATACATTCAGAGATACTAATGTTCCAAATTTAAGCTTTGATTGTAAACTATTTCATGAGGTTGGAGCAGAAAAGCTAAAGGCTTTCTTGGCCCTTTCTGTTCTGACACGAGGATTAAAATAAACTAAAATTTAAAAAGTCTTGAGACCGGAGGCTGTAGGTCGTGTTGTTTAAAGTTAACAAAGATGAAAGATAAGGTGCTGTCAACTTACGAATATTCTTGTAAATCAAAACATACCAATGGTCAAGCCGACGTACATGCAGAGACGGCCATTTTACCTTTTCATACAAGAGACAGTGATGAGTTAGGGCTCCATAATTTGTAATAAACCACAAAGCGCCATGATACACGCTATCCAGCATGTGACGACATTGAGCAGAGGCGTTCATGTATAATACATCAACATAGTCAATAATCTGAAGAAAAGTTGACTCCACCAATTTCTGTTTTACCCTAAAAGAAAAGCAGGATTTATTCTGACAATAAAATCCAAGTAAAAGCTTCAGTTTATTTACAGTAAACTGAATATGAGCTTTAAAAGACAATTTGTCATCAATTAAAAATCCCAGATATTTGAATGAAGATACAAGTTCAATTTGTTGACCATCACTAGTGGAGATGAGAGACTGGTATGACCTTGATGATTCCTCACGTGTCTCACCAGATCTGCTAAATAAGTTAGAAATCTCATTGATTTGAGTTAAAATGATTCTTTATTTATCCTTTACATTCTCACATGATGTTATGAAATTAGTGATTGATTTGAGTCAAAGTCTCTAAAAGTAATATTTGTAAGTAAATCTATCTTTAGGAGTCGAACTATTCAAGATGGCCACCACAGCTAATTGAACCAAAAATCACAAGTACTGAGTGTGTCACATACTAAACTGCAGCTGATGTGGCAGTAGCTGAGAGTCATCCTCAAAACATATTTCAAGAGGTAACAGATCACAAATGATCTCCCACAATAACCTGAGATTGTTCATAAGGTCATCTGTACAGTTTGACTCAAACGGCTCAAACTACATCCACTATGACCAGATGTTCTGATGAGTTCAAGGAATGTTACACCTTCATCTCCTTCATACTTTAATGAATTTACACTATTTTACAATTGTTTAGATAAACCATACCATACCATTTTATTTATAGAGCACTTAAAACAGCGACAAGGCCAACCAAAGTGCTGTACAGACAGAACAACAGATAACACACAAAGCAAAATACAAAATGAGGTAAATCAGAATATAGATATAAAAACGATGCAGATAATGATGACAAACCAGTGTAGAGCATACAGGATCAAAACACAGATCATCCGGTGTTGAATGCTACTGAATAGTAGTGGGTTTTTAAACAGGACTTGAAAACCGAGAGGGAGGGGGCCTGTCTGACAAGCAGAGGTAACTCGTTCCAGAGTCTTGGTCCTGCTACAGAGAAGGCCCTGTCACCTCTGTGCTTAAGACGAGTTCCTGGAACTGTGAGGAGCAACTGGTCCGCTGACCTCAGGGAACGTGGTGGGACATACAGTTGTAGCAGATCAGAAAGATGGGGGGGGGGTCAAAACTGTTCAGTGATTTGTAGACATACATGAGTATTTTGAACTGGATTCGAAAGTGAACCAGTAACCAGTGCAGGGAAGCCAAAACTGGTGTAATGTGCTCTCTTTTGCCTGTACTGGTTAAAAATCGGGCTGCTGCATTCTGGACCAGTTGTAGTCGTGTAATGGAGGTCTGACTGATACCAAACAGGAGCGAATTGCAGTAATCAAGCCTAGATGTCTTGGGACCCGAAAGTCCCAGGTTCGATCCCCAGTCACTGCATATCACGTGGTGTCTCTGGGCAGCACATCTCATCCCCAAAATGCCCCCGGGCGCTTTCAATAGCTACCCACTGCACCACCTGGTGGTGGATGGGTTAAATGCAGAGACTAATTTCGCCATTGTATGGAAACATACAGTGCTGACATTGTGATGACATTATTATTATTATTATTATGTAATGAATGCATGTATTACTGTCTCCAGTTTATTTTTGGACAATATGGGCTTCAGTTTAGACAGCCAACTCAGTTGGAAGAAGCATGATTTAACAATCACGTTTACATGATTGCTAAGTTTCAGGGAAAGGTCCATTATCACTCCCAGATTAGTGACTCGTTGTTTTTCTGAAAGGGTTAGAGCGGAGAGGTCGATGCAGTGGTTTGTGATCGTGTCATTGGGAGGGAACAACATGACTTCAGACTTCTTTTCATTGAAACTTAAGAAATTTAAAGCCATCCAGTCCCTGATGTCAGCCAGGCAGAGGTTGAATAGAGCATGTGCTATTGTGTCTTAGGGGGAAGTAAATTTGACAGTCATCGGCGTAGAAGTGGAAGGGCATGTTGTGTTTCCAGAAAATAGCACCAAGTGGCAGCAGGTATAAAGAGAATAGGAGGGGACCCCGGATGGACCCCTGAGGAACCCCCCCATTTAAGCTCTGCCTCTGCGGAACTAAAATCCTTGATGGAGACACAAAATGATCTGTCAGTGAGGTAAGATCTGAACCAATTGGGGGCTGACCCTGTGATGCCCACCCACTGCTCCAACCTAGCAATGAGGATCTCATGGTCGATGGTGTCAAAGGCAGCTGTGAGGTGTAGTAAGCTAGGGTCGGTTAGCTTCAGTTAGCTTCACTACAATCAATATTTAATGACGGGTTCTCTCTTTTTCGAGCTACTTGACAGATATGTGACAGAGATACTGTGTGGGAGATGGTCTAAAAACCAGTGACATGAGACGTTAATTTTCTTTGACCCATGAAAATGAATGTGGTCATTTATTAACAGAATCAAAGTTTAACATCAAACATTGTACACGTGATTATTCTGATTAAATGCAATAACACAGCTTAATTAATGAGCTTTACAATGAGAAATCATACGGCCATGATTTCTCACTTGCAACTAAAATACAACAGACATATCTGAAAATATCTGGATTAATTACTGGCAAGATAGAAGAGTTTTAAAGATGGGAAATGAAGGAGTTTAAATGGAGAGGAAAAAGATGGATGAGAATGTATGTTTATAGACCAGAACAACACGCTCCTTTGAAGCGCAGTTCGCCTGCGGTACACTGGTAGTGAAGCTCAACGACTCTTTACCTTTGGCGGAGGATGAATCCGCGGCGGTCAAGAGGTCCTTGTTACGCTACCTTTCAGCGTCTCCTCAGGGCGGCTGCGACTCGGCAGAAGTCGTGAGAACTAGTTCCACAGAACAAACCTCCTCAGAAGTTATGAAGTTTTCACCGGGTGGAGTCACAGCGAGGCATCGTGGCTCCTACAGGAACTCCAGCCGAACTTCATCAGTACCAGAACTTTGGTTCAAGTGTAAAACTCCGAACTCTGGATCATCTCCCCGAACTCCGGTTCATGTCTCAGAACTTTTCCTGTTCGGTTCTGCTCTCAGAACTGACTGGAACTAGGAAGTGTCGACATTTAAAGAGTTCTGTTTCCGGTTCATTTGAGAAGTCCCGATTGGTTGAAAGAACCAACAGGGGTGTGGTTTTAGTGACGTAAGATGTTCCTGAATCAAACTTGAATAAAATGTGCACTCTGTCCTTCATGGCCATAACAGCAACTAAAATCATTTTAA
>NW_023623781.1:0-4177 GCF_014905685.2 Nematolebias whitei | reverse complement strand
ATATATATATATATATATATATATATGAGAGAGAGAGAGAGAGAGATAACCTTCACATCAATGTGAAGAAGACAAAGGAGATGATTGTGGACTTCAGAAGGAACAAAAACACCTACACCCCCCTGAACATAAGAGAATCTGCGGTGGAAGTGGTCTCCAGCTACAAGTACTTGGGTGTACACATGAATGACAACCTCAGCTGGAGCACCAACACCACCAGCCTGATCAAGAAAGCTCATCAGAGACTCTACTTCCTCAGACAGCTGAGGCGAGCTGGTCTGGGAAGCTCAGTCCTCACCTCCTTCTACAGGTGTGCAGTGGAGAGCATCCTGTGCTCCAGCATCAACGTATGGCATGGAGGCTGCACAGCTGCAGAAAGAAAAGACAAACGAGACAAACAACCATTCACTCTCTCACTCACACCTAGAGACAATTTAGAGCTACTAATCAGACGAACATGCAACCAGCGACCTGCTCGCCGAGATGCAACAGCTCTAATAATTGAGTCACCGTGCCATGTGACAAATGCATTCTAAAGTGATGATGATGATGATGACTTATACCTTTGTAAATAATTTCCTGCATTTGGTTTCTGAATAAATCTGCATTTATTATTATTATTATTATTTATTACTTTTTAAATCTGATAATTCATAAATGGTGGCATGGTGGATCAGTTGGTAGAGCTGTTACCTCTCCGTGAGAAAGTTGCCGGATTGAATCCCGGCCCGGGACCATTCTGGGTGGAGTTTGCATGTTCTCTCCGTGCATGCGTGGGTTTCCTCTGGGTACTGTTTCCTCCCACAGACCCAAAACATGCATGTTAGGCTGACTGGTAACTCTAAATTGTCTCTTGATGTGAGTGAGAGAGTGAATGGTTGTTTGTCTCTATGTGTCCCTGTGATGGACTGGAGACCTGTCCAGGGTGTCCCCTGCCTCTTGCACAGTGATGGCTGGTCATGGGCACCAGCGACCCCCGTGACCCAAAAAGGAAGAAGCGAGTAAAAGATGATGGATGGATGGACGGACAGTGTGGATGGATGGATGGATGGAATTCATAAATATAGAAAGCTGATGCTTTTGTTATTGTAGCCCCTCTAAAAGACAGGAGTTGAGACAAGTTGTGCGTTACAACCTAACCCTTTGTACATGCATAATGAAAAAATAAAACACTTCTTAAGTCTTGAAGATTTTCGTACATATTTGCTCTTTGAACGTTAAACAAGACATCATCTAAAAATATCTACAAAACAAAATTGAAAGTACTGCATGTTCTCTAAAAAGCAACGACTGGAATAGATCAACTTTTCTCCAGACGACCCTCGTACAAATATTGGAATTTGCAGGTGCAAAGCTACAGTTCACTGGCGCTCTGCATGTCTGGTAATTAAAAGATGTTCTGAAACATCAAACAGTTGAGTTTTAAAATCAAGTTAGTTATTTCTAAAATCTGTTCTTTTAAAGTTTTATTGTGGTGTTTCTGAAGTCACTTTCTCCCAGAAGTGTAATATCTAAAATAGAAAATCAATGTATCCTCATCTTCAACACCTCACAAATCATGTGATCGCATAATTTTTACCACAAGAGTAGTAAACGTATATGTTTGAACTTTTGAAAACATTAAGTATTTTCACTATCATTTGATCAGCTGCTTTTTTAAAGGAAGGACTAAAAATGAAAACAACAGACAGAGCAGCAAACTGTGGTCTAATTTCATTTTATCACCCAAACGTGAAAGAAATCTGTTTGTCCCTAAGAAAAACGTTTCTAACTCCCAGCTTGAACCTTAAATAAAATGTAAGTTTTTGCTTGTTTTGTTTTTATCTATATTATGTTTGTGGAAATTTTGCTTAGTGCAAAATCTGAAGAATAAACTAATTATTAACTGTATTTGAGAGTATAATAGTTTCACATCCAGTCTGTGAATTGGTCAGTCTTCAGATATTCTGCTGTGGGTTTAGACGGTGGCAGCTGTCTCCATGTAATTTCAGAAGGACTCCATGTTGTTGAGATCTATGTTCAGTGGGGGCCATGCCATCTGTTGTAGGGCTGTTTGTTCTTTTATATCAGTGACATTGTTTATTTTTTTTTTATTCTGAATGTATTTTGGGGGGGTTGAGCTTCGTAAAGAAATGGAATGTATCTGAAACCATCTGCACAGTACTATATATATATATATATATATATATATATATATATATATATATATATTCCATTTTGGTTCTGAATTAACCTCTAAAAACTGTGCACCAGCATGTCAGTACTGTCAGTTTGTCGCTTGACACAGGAAATGTTGCAAACAGTGGATTAATCAGAGCATTTTTTCCAAAGAAGTGATGTCTAGTGCTTCTAAAATGGTTACTGAAAAAAAAACAAAAAACAGCCAGTTGCACATATCAGCTGTACATTTGCTGTTAAACTCACCTTGTTACACGAAGTGTTAATGTTGTATTTGTACCTTTTTTTTTTTACATTTGCCCATCCAAGATGATGTCACCCTCCCCTTTCTGCACATACTTAGGTCATGACAAACAAAGTAATTGTAAAAGTTACTTTGTGAGCACGTCGCATTGCACATCTCATGTTGGCTCTGCAAATGGGCAGGCGTGCATGTGAAAAATGTATTAATCCCTCAAATGTCTTTAACGTTAATCTTCACACGCCTAACAATCAAATAATCACCATTTATTTTAATGCCATCATAAGGTTTTTATTTCACCTGTAATTATGATTAAAAATATGAATCAGAATCAACTAAAACAAAACACTTGTCATAACTCAGCCTTCACTTTTTGTACGGATATCCACTAATCCCCACGAGCCTTTTATAAATGGACCAAACAATAAAATTAAAATAATAATTAAAAAATATATAAAAAAAGACAGGACTTTTCAAATTAGATTCCCAGTCTCTGTGGGCTAAGTGTAAAATTGCTTTCACCTCCTCTGTGTTAAGCAGCGGGCTGGGTCATTATTGTAATCCCACTGTGACAGCATTTTGCTGCAAATCAACTTATAAACTGTGGAAATTAACAAATGAGTGTGGGAAGATTGAATTTGTGCGAGGAGCAAAGACTGTGTCCAAAACAAATGATAATGAAAGTGAAACCACTCTTTATTGCTGAAAAAAATATGATTATTTGTTGTTTTTATTTGATCTTAATTCAACTATAGCTGGACTGGTCTTGCACACATGGAATGGTCTTTGTATCGCATTGTTTTGACATTTTTAAATAAAGACCACACAAATTAAACCCTAGTGTGTCACTCACCAGCATCATCAATCAAGCGGGTAAAAAGGTTTAAATATACAACACTGCTGACATGTGAAACTAGCTGTTGACATTGTTCAGATACATTAGGCCCCTATACAAACCACTCTTTGGGAAATCATCAGTTAACGAGCGTTTGGCCTGAATGTGTTTACATATTTAGTGTCGTTTGGTGCCCTGCTGTTCAATCCACTGATCACTATCATTATTCTTAATTATTCAATACATTTAAAAAAAAAAAAACATTATTTGCCCCAAAAAGTATTAATCAGCTACACATCTTTTAAGTGCAAGTTTTGACTCGTGAGTGCAGTTTTGTAATAAATTATCATTAATTTACCATCCATTCAAATTTCATGTCATGAGCGTGTATTTAAGTTATTCATCTTAAAGATGTGCAGCCGTTAATCAGTCAGCAGTTACAAGACTGAACTCCCACGGAAAATATTTAACTTAGCCAAAGAGTCTTTAAGCTGCACTTAATGCTTTTTTATCACCTCCTGTCAGTCAACGTCATCACAGTTGGTGTGCGACGTTTATCTTTGCAACGACAGTGATAAGCAAGCAAGTGCCATCTCTGGGAATGTGAAGGAGCTGCAATGGTTTGATACCTCTGGATGCTATTTTTGTAGCCTGGAGGTAGCATCTGAACTGAAATCTGACCTATGCATGGGGGTGAGAAGCGTTTCCTAATTATCCTTTAGGATCTTATAACATTTAATAACAAAATCCCATGTCCTGGAGTTTTGACTAATCAGGTATGTGACATGAAGGAAATAATCGCATTGAAAGAATGCGATTTTTCAGCCTATCAGCACCTTTTAATCAATTCAGTTCAGTTTATTTATATAGCGCCAAGTCACAACAGAAGTTATCTCAGGGCACTGAACAGAAACATTCATATA
>NW_023623780.1:0-4178 GCF_014905685.2 Nematolebias whitei | reverse complement strand
ATGATTACACCCAAAAATTTCATCTCATTAACTCTACAAATCTCAACACCCTCAATTTTAAATGGATCATCAACAGTTCTCTTTTTGTTACTAAATATCATGTATTTAGTTTTATCTAAATTTAATGATAATTTATTAAGTTTAAACCAAGTTTGTATTTTATCAAATTCTGTCTTCATCAATTTCAACATCCGTTTTACATCTTTACCCAAAGAAAAAAATGTGGTCATCTGCAAAAAGGACACATTTGAGGAGTCCTGATACATTCACTAAGTCATTCACATATAAAATAAATAACTTTGGTCCAAGTACAGAGCCTTGAGGAACTCCACAAGTGATATTGCACAGGTCAGATCTTACACCATTTATTTGTACAAACTGTTTCCTATCTTTTAAATAGCTAGATACCCAGTGTAACGTGGGTCCTCTTATACCATATTTATTTAATTTTTCAAGGAGAATAGTGTGGTCAATAGTATCGAATGCTTTTTTTAAATCAACAAAAATACTAACACAATACTGTTTTTGATCGACAGCTGTAGTTATTTGTTCCATTATTTCCATGAGAGCCATTGATGTAGAGTTTTTTGCTCTAAACCCATACTGACTGCTACTTAGAATGTTTTGTTTAGTAATAAATTTATCTAATCTGGGCACAAATAGTTTTTCTAGAATTTTTGAGAACTGTGGTAATAAGGATATTGGTCTATAATTATTGAACACACATTTATCACCATTTTTAAAGAGAGGAACTACCTTAGCTACTTTCATATTGTCTGGAAATATTCCTTTTGAAAATGATAAATTACAAATATATGTAAACGGCTCGATAACATAACTCATTATGTCCTTTTCAAACATCATATCCATGTCCACCCAGTCTTTTGATCTCTTATCTGTAAGATTCTTTATTACATTCATTATTTCTTCTTTGTCAGTTCCATTAAGAAAAACACTGTTGTCACAACTTATAACTGAATGGTTCACATTATTGTCTACTTTTGGTATTTTAGCTGCAAGGCTTGATCCAACGTTCACAAAATGATGATTAAATCCATTTACAATTTCATTTTCATCATGGATTTCATCATCATCCTTCAAAAAATATTGTGAAATACCTGTTTTTGCTTTATGACTTTTCAGAACACTCTTTATTACTCGCCATGTAGCTTTCATATCACCATTGCTTTTATTTAATAAATCACTATAATATTCCTTCTTGTGTTTCCTTATAATCGCTACTAATTTATTTTTATACTTCTTATATTTCTTTTCGGCCTCTTGTGTTCTCAATTTCAAGAAACATGTATACAAATAATTCTTTTTTTTACAAGCATTTCTCAACCCTTTCGTCATCCATGGTTGATCAACAACATTTCTCTTTGTACAATTATTTTGCACACAATTCTTTTCATACAGAGCTCCTAAAATATTCATAAACTCATCATATGATCTGTTCACATCATCAACATACACGTCTTTCCAACTTTGTTTATGTAAATCATCTTTTAATTTGTCCATTGCTTTTTTTGACGTGTTTATTGTTTTTTCCTTAATTGTAATTTCTTTTGTAATGCTTTGATCATTTTTATAAATCATGAAAACTGGTAAATGATCACTCAAATCACTCATTAAAATACCTCCCATCACATCCCCATTTGTTACATTTGTGAAAATATTATCGATTATTGTAGCACTATGAGTTGTAATTCTTGTTGGTTTTGATATTAACGGATAAAGATTAAAACTACACAATGAATTTGTAAATATACTGATGTTATTTGAATCTGTTTTATTTCCCAGGTCAATATTAAAGTCTCCACAGAAAAAAATGCTTTTATTAAAACTCTTGTCCAATAGTTGTACGATTTTATCAGTGAATATTTCTATATTTGATCCTGGAGATCGATATACACAACTTACCAATATGTTTTTATCATTCTTGTTTATTATTTCTATTGTTATTATTTCCATGATATTATCAACAA
Source organism: Nematolebias whitei (assembly GCF_014905685.2). Classification (NCBI taxonomy): domain Eukaryota; kingdom Metazoa; phylum Chordata; class Actinopteri; order Cyprinodontiformes; family Rivulidae; genus Nematolebias; species Nematolebias whitei. The sequence continues at coordinate 2,190 of NW_023623780.1, read as the reverse complement.
TGATTGACATTTCATTAATTAATTTACATTTTATTTCATTTTTAACAAATAGAGCCACTCCACCACCCCTTTTGTTGCTTCTGTTCACATGATATAATTCATACCCTTCCATGTGAACATTATTTGTGTTTTCATCGTTGAGTCATGTCTCCGACAGTGCTATTATTGTAAAGGTTCTGTTTAGCTGTTTTAAATAATCTGTTATTTTGGATATATTTGCATTTAAACTTCTACTGTTAAAGTGAATCATAGAGAGACCTCCATTAGTTATATTGATGTCATTAAACTGTTCTTCATTGTAATATTCATCAATATCAATATAGATCAGTTCATGTGCTTCATATATTTGAACGATTAGAGACGGTTCATGTCTGTGAGGACTGTGAAGACTCTCCATGTTGAATGGAGACAGTTCTTCTTCATCTCTTTGGACTGTTTGAACAAACTTTAAGTTTGTTTAGTTTCTTCTTGAACTTTGTCTTCAGGAACGTTTTCCTGTTTGTTTCATCTCTGATGTTTGGAGACTAATCCACAGGATTATTAGATTATTGATGAGCTGGAATCAAACAACATGATGAACAGATGATGTTTGTTTTCTTCACTGAACAAACTGCATCATGTTCTAACATCACACTCAACAGCTTCCTGCTGCTTCCTGTCAGTCCTTTCAAAATAAAATGACACTAATATTAGTTCAGATGTGTTTGATTTCAGTTGTGTGAAGTTCAGATGGAGCAGATAATCCACTTGAACAGTTTGATGGCTGTGAAATAAATCAGAGTTCATTCTGCTTCACTTTAGTCTTTAGACTTCCTCCTTTCTGCAGCAGGAAACAGTTTGATCAGGAGAAGATCAGAGTTGATGTTCACATGAATGATTTGTGTTTCCTCTGCAGGTGAAGGTAGAAAGTGTGTGTGAGCTGATGTGAATTCAGCAGCATGGATCAGTGTGAGGACAGAGAGGAGGGAGTCCCTCCCTCTAAAACCACTCTGTGTGGGGAACATGAGAGCCAGAGCAAAGATCAGAGGTGACATCTCCAACTGTCCACGACTCTTCTCCATGTCAGAGCTCAGCACTCACAGCAACACACTGACTTTATTCACAGGAACACACCTGGACCTGGACCTGGACCTGAACCTGGACCCAGCTGTGTGTCCTTTAAGAGCGACTGTTCAAAGGGTATTATTTGTGAATTCAACCAAAGAGTTTCCTCCAACAACCAGTAAGTTTCTCTCAGAGTCCAGTCGAGGCTGGATGATATTAAAGATAATTGTTTTCTGTTGAACGACTTTGAGTTGATTTTTATTTCATTTCTCTGAGACTAAGTTGCTGCTTTCTGTCTGTAACTTGTTTCAAACTCTTGTTGAACAAAGAGAATAAATGTCACATCATGTGAGTTTTAAAGGATGCTGATTGTGTCGTGAACAAAGCTGCTGATGACAGAATCCAGCAGGAACCAGAACCAAACTGAGCCTTCAGCTCTGCTTTTTATTCTTCTCATGTTCAGATGATCCATCAGATGATTTTAGATGAAATGATGAACATCAGCTGAAGTTGGAGCTCATTACCGTCTCCATGGTAACAGAAACTCTCAGCTGTCTCAGACTGACAGTTACAAACATCCAGGATCAAATCTCCAGTGGAAAAACCAAGACCCTCCTCTAAAACTCTGACTGACAGAGACAGAACCAGAACTCCCATCACAACCAGTTTCACTGTTAGTTTCCAGAACATCAGCAACAATCTGGACTTTTTACTGGTTTTACTAGTTTTTGGTACCAGTCTGGTCTCCAGTAACTGGTTTAAAGTCTGAATGGTTTCCAGCTGATTTCCACGTCTCCTTCATTCTGGGACAGAGTCCGAGCTAACAGATCTGGTCTAAACCCTCCTTGGTTCTGGTCTCTGAGTGGAGGTTCAGGTTTTTCCAGCAGCTGACACAAAGAAAGGCTGCTGTGTTCAGCTGGTTGTGTAGTTTCAGAGAACTTCCAGAACCAGAGAGTTCAGGCTGTGATTCTGAGTCCACCTTCTCCTCTCTCAGTCTCTAACAAACACAGAGGAGGCTGCAGCTCTCTGCTCTGCTGCTGACAATAATCTGGATTACTCAACTACACACTCATCCACTTTAATCCAGTTCAAGAAGAACAACATGTCTGCTGCAGGAAGAGGAGGAGAACTGGAGAAGATGGACTG
>NW_023623779.1:0-4180 GCF_014905685.2 Nematolebias whitei | reverse complement strand
TTTGCATTCAGGTTTAGTAGGAAATCACTTGTGATTTGGTGGGAGTGTGGCTGCCATCGGCGGCAGTTATGCATTTCGGGTTAATTTTATGGTTTTAAGTTAAAGCAATGTAAAGTATTTTGTGTTTATTGAAGGTTGTATGGATGTTGTCAGAGTGGAACCAGTGTTTGGGTTGTTGTTTCTTTGGGGACATATTTTTGGTTACACGCCGCAGATAGAGGGCAGCATGCTTGTTTTACTTAATTGGCGAAGAAGCTTGATGAGGCGTGCATCGCGGCTCGTGCGGAAGAAAAGGCTAACCCTTTCAGGTTGAAGCGGCCAATGAGGTACGCGTTTTCTGTATTTTGTTTTGTATAGTAATAAAATGTTTATTTTAAGAATTTGTTGAGTTTATTAACCACATGTTTAAGGGTAACGTAATGTCTTTGTTTTTTGTAAGCTAAGCCACTTTATTTTAAATGTTTGCTGTGAAATATTTGTATATTTATCTCTGTAAATATGTATTTTGTTGTACAGTTCTCACGGCATGGTCAATAAATACCATACCATACCAATTTATTTATATAGCACTTAAAACAGCAACAAGGCCAACCAAAGTGCTGTACAAAAGAACCAAACATGCACAGCAGACAGGAAAACATAAAATAGAAATACAGATACAAATAGCAGCAGAAGCTAACTAAAATGGCCAACAGAGTAGAGAACAGACCGGACCAAAACAAATCACACCGTGTTAAAGGCAAGCGAATAGAAGTGGGTCTTCAAGCGAGACTTAAAGACTGAGAGTGTGGGAGCCTGCCGGACACTCAGTGGCAACTCATTCCACAGTCGTGGACCTGCAACAGAGAAAGCCCTGTCACCTCTGAGCTTACGACGGGTTTCTGGGACTGAGAGAAGCATCTGGTCTGCTGACCTCAGAGAGCGCGGTGGGACATATGGCTGCAGAAGATCAGTGAGATAGGATGGGGCGGAACTGTTCAGTGATTTAAAAACATACATGAGAATTTTGAAATGGATCCGAAGGTGAATGGGTAGCCAGTGCAGGGAGGCCAAAACTGGCGTGATGTGCTCTCTATAGCCTGTACCAGTTAAAAATCGGGCTGCAGCATTTTGGACCAGTTGTAGACGAGCAATGGAGGACTGACTGATTCCAAACAGAAGTGAATTGCAGTAATCAAGCCTAGATGTTATGAAGGCATGGATCACTGTCTCGAGGTTCTTTTTGGAGAGTATAGGCTTCAGCTTAGACAGCCGTCTCAGCTGAAAAAAACAGGATTTGACCATCATGTTTACGTGACTGTTGAGTTTTAAGGACGGGTCCATTATCACCCCCAGATTAGTCACCTTTTGTTTCTCTAGCGGGGCTAGAGAGAAAAGGTCAATGTCATGGTTCATGAGTGAGCCACTGGGATGGAACAGCATGACTTCAGACTTCTTCTCATTGAAGCTTAAGAAGTTTAAAGCCATCCAGTCCCGGATGTCAGCCAGGCAGTCAAGAAGAGGCTGAATAGAGCGTGTGCCTCTGTGCCTCAGGGGGAAGTAAATTTGGCAATCATCGGCATAGAAATGAAAGGGTATGTCGTGTTTGCGGAAGATAGCACCTAGTGGCAGCAGGTATAAAGAAAAGAGAAGGGGACCGAGGATGGACCCCTGCGGTACCCCCCACTGGAGTGCGGTCGATGCCGAACTAAAATCTTTGATATTGACACAGAAGGTTCTGTCAGAGAGGTAGGACCCAAACCATTTAAGGGCTGACCCTGTGATGCCCACCCACTGCTCCAGTCTAGAAATGAGGATATTGTGGTCAATATCCTCATCAATAAATGCCAGTAAACATCAAAGAACGCCTTGTGTCCGTTGTCTACCTGGAGGGAGTTATAGTGAGAACTCAGTCTGCTCGACATGAGGCGAGGAGACGAGTGACTGTGCCTTCCAGTCACTGAGCAGCAAAGAAGATTCATCGCACTCTAGCATCAGACAGATAAGACTGTGCTACACCAGAAACCAAAGCAGCAAGTGCTCTCAAATTTACATTGATGTTCCAACAAGCGATACATTTAAAACAAGTTAAATGTTAGGAAGTGGTTCAACTTTGTTAAGTATGTTAAGGAGACAACGCAAGTGTTGCAATTAAGTAATCTGGTGCTCTGCACAATTTTTGTCTAAGTTCAAGGTTTTATCTTAAGATTTTCGTAGGTGAAGTCATTTTACATATTCTTGTTCAGATGCTAAAAGCGTTGGATAATTAAGTGCTCAGTTTTGTACGTTGTTGATTTTAGAAACAGTTCACGTTTATGTCATTTAAGTTGATATTCATTCAGACGTTTTCTTAAGGTTTGAAGTGGTGTGAAAGATATTTTCTGTTATCTATTCTTAACTTTTTTAGATAAGTTAACCTACGTTTGTAGCTGTAATTATTTCAGCTGCTTGAGGTGGTTATTGTTAAGTCATTAGTTCTGCAAAGGTACAGCTAAAGTTATCTTGGGCCAAGTAATAAGTAAAAGTTGTATAATGGAGCAAATGACTGACAATGAAACTAAGAAGGGCGACTTACTTAAAGACATTAATGGTGCAGCTCTACAGCAGTCATCTGACACAGAAGAAGAGCCAAGAAGAAGCCAGAGGACTAGAAGGCTTACTGAAAAGGCTCAAGAACTGCATGATAACAAATCAAAAAAACTGCAGGATCGTTTTACTAATACTTACGATAAATGGAAAGTGACTGCAAAGCGAGCTAAAAAAGTGATAAACGGAACTCCCTCTATTGAGGTTGTGCAGGAATTGATGAGTAAGATAAGTTGTGCATCTGCAGATGTGAAGCACAGTTATGAAGAACTGCGCAAATGTGTTCCACCAGGTAGTGAGATCCGTCGCAGAGTAGATACCTGTGATGCTGTATCCGAAATAATCTTGAAAAATGCATCCACTTATCTTCGCAACAAGGATGATGAAGGTGATCAGACAGAGGATGTTGTCTGGCCTGAGTCTGGTTCTGTGTTTCTATCTTCAGCCTCTAAAGCTACAAGTAAAGGCTCTCAAAGCTTAATTTCTGCTAGCAGTTCAAGCATTAAGTCCCGACAGTCGAGCCTTTCCTCTGTTAGGAAACAGGAGGCTGCAGCAGAGCTAGCTGCTACTCAGGCTGCTTTAAAGGTCCTAGAAGAGATAGAAAATGAACAGCAAGAACTTCAAAACCTTGAAGAAGAAGATAGAAAGAGGATTGCATTACAAGAGAAAGAAAATGTGGCAAGAAAGAAAGCACTGGAAGAAAAACGCAGACAAATAGAACGCCTACAGACTGTTAAGAAGTTAAGTGCAGCAAAGGCACGGCTGCAAGTTTATGAACAAGAATCAAGCTCAGATGAAGAAATTGCAGAGTTACTTCATAACCAGGCAGTTGAACGACGTCGATCTTCAGGAGCTAAAATAAGTTCCAATGAACGTCCAACACAAGCAGACAGTGCCACAGTTCTTGCTGAAGCAATAGCAGAGTCTATTAATGTGAGCCGACTCCCAGTACCTGAACCTTCTGTTTTTACTGGAGACCCACTAAGATACAAGGACTGGAAGATGTCGTTTCAAACGCTAATAGGCAGGAAAAACATCCCTGTAAATGAAAGAATTTATTACCTTCGTAAATACGTTGGTGGATCTGCAAGAAAGGCCATTGAAAGTTATTTCCTATTAGGAACAGATACAGCTTATGATTCAGCATGGGTTATCCTGGAAGAAAGATTTGGAAGCTCATTTGTGATAGCTAAAGCCTTCAAGGATAAGCTTGCATCTTGGCCCAAAATAGGACCCAGAGACAGTGTCGAACTGAGGGATTTTTCAGACTTCCTTAGGGGCTGCCAGGCTGCAATGTCCCAGATTAAAAGTCTAGAAGTATTGAACACCTGTGATGAAAATCAGAAACTTCTCACAAAACTTCCTGATTGGTTGGTAGCCAGTTGGAACAGAAAGGTGATTGAGATCGAAGAAACTTGTAATGAATTTCCTACATTCAGTCAGTTTGTGGAGTTCATCACAAAGGAAGCAAAAATAGCTTGCAATCCAGTAACTTCTCTTCACGCCTTGAAATCTGGTGATGTTGAAAAAATAAAGACAACAAAGACACGAAATGTTGGCGCAAAGGTGCTTGTGAGCAACTCTGAAGAGAATCCGGAACATAAAGGATGCATCT
>NW_023623778.1:0-4180 GCF_014905685.2 Nematolebias whitei | reverse complement strand
TTTCTTCTAGTGACGCCTGCATTTCTGAGAGATTCCTCTCATGTGTTTCAGACATCCAGTCAAGGCGTTCCGACCGTTCATCCAATTCAGCTTTTAGAAGCAGGGAGATTTTTGCTAACCGTTCAAGGCTGAGCTTTTTACTCTCTGTATTTAATGTTCCTGCGGCCAGACTTTTCAGCTCTTCTTGTCTTTGAACTTCATCGAGTAGTTGTAATTGCTGTAATTGTGTACCAATCAGTGGAGTTGTTAAAATATGTAATGCCCCCAAAATGATGTCATCATTTGTTGGTTTTAAAGAGGTGTCTTCTTCATTGTCGCTTGGCATTTTTCTTCTATTTAGAGTTTAAACAGGAGAATTTTAATGTTTTAGGTTTTTCAAAATAAATAAAATCAGCAAAGTCTCTTTGTCTGATGTATTTACTTTTATTTAGTGATTTATTAATTAAACGTGCACTATCCTTTTAGCAAATGAGTAAACTTTTTCCAACTTTGTGAAAATCTGTAACTGTTTCTATTTTAAAAAGTTAATGTTTATTTTTGTACCTTATTTTTAAAGGATTTAACAGTGAAATAAACTTTTTGGTGAATGCTCGTTTGCATAAGTACCTTATAACTTTTAAAATGCAAGATAACAGTAATTTTCAGCTTTAAGGAACGTTTATTGACTCGAAAATGCTTTTAGAAAGATTAAAACGTTTTTAATTTCACTATTTAGACCTAATAAGCGAGTGAAACCTGTCTTCTCAAGGTTCGCCAGAAGATGTCAGCCTTACCTTACTAATTTTAACTCAGACACTGTTTGTGTTATCCACTAGGGGAGCTATAACTTCCTGTGGCGTTCGGTTGACATCCTGTTGTTAGCCGCTTAGCTTGAAGTTAGCTTCGGCTAAACTCGGTCAAAATCAACATTTCTGAACGGATTTTTTACACAAAAGTGGCACAATTTCAACAAACACGACTTTTTAGCCTGAACATGAGTTTTTGGAACAATATTTCAGCTTCATTTAGTGATTTTAGGCGTAGTTAAGGCCCCGGTCGTTAGCTTGTTAGCTTAAAATTAGCATCGCTAGCGTTGTTTAAAACATCGTTTTTTGGCGAATTTTAAACTCTAACGTGGCAGAATTTCAGCGAGCAGGCTTCGAAGCACTTAACAGTGTGTCAACAATCACTTTAGGGGAGCTTTTTAGCTTTAAAAAGCAGATTTTATTTCCCTATGAAAACGAATTTCATTTCCGGGTCACGTGACTGAAATCACCAAATGGCAACGCAGCGCAGGCTTGAGGGGAAGTGACGTAGCCACGTCAGTCAAACCTCAACCAATCAAAGCGCTCCACAACAGCGAATTCAACCAATCACGAAGCGTATTCTCCAACTAGCAAGTTAGATTAGCGTAAAATGGTTCGTCACTTTTTCGTCTTTTAAACCATCAAAATGCACTTTTTCTGTTAAGATTTGTAACGAATAAACCCCCTGAGCTGCACAGAGAACGGCGCTCCGTGACAAAACGTCTTTCTAGCTATTTAACAACTCGTTCGAACCCGTTTCAGAACCGAGCCGGTCCAAAGAACCGAAGCGGACCAGAACAGCGAATTCAACACAGTTTAAACAGAATAAAGCGTTTCCACAGCTCAAAGCCAGCTTATGTTACACATACAGACGTACAATTCAGCTTTCACAAGACTTAATGACACAATTTCAGCTCTTAAAACATTGCCAGCCCAACGCTTATACATGCAGCGTTTGCTTGAAAGGTGCAGCTCCAAGCGCGCAGCTCAGCCGCTGCGTAAACATTCACAGCTCATCAGCTGTTATTCTTTCAAAATACATGCCAACACGTAAATCAATCTTACACGAATTAACAGTCATTCATGAAATTCGTACGAGGCCACCAGTTGTAGTGAGTCACGTGAGGTACGTGTCACTTGTTGTATGACAAATATATGAATTATATATGCATACAATATTCACGAGTTCTTCATTTTTCTGACTGTAAATGCCGTGCATTGAATTTAACAGAAATGTGAACGAGAGACGTTATTTATCTTTGACCCATCAAATGAATGGAATCATTTATTTTCAAAATCAAAGTTTAACATCAAACATTTACATTAATTTGGCAAAATATGAAAATAATAACAGACAGTTTCACAGAAAATGAACTTCAAATCACTCGGCGGTGATTTGAGGACTTTGCTTCAGACATTTCTAAAAATATCTGTACTGATTTATGAGAGAGAAGAGTTTAAGATTAAATTGAGATTTATCTTACAGAGGAAATGTGTGAGGGAATTTAATCTGTTTGACCAGAAGTTGCACGCTCCGTCCGATCTCAGCTTCTCACGGTACACTTGGTCAAAATAGAACCATCTACCTGTTGATGATGAATCAGCGTTGGATGTAGTTCCTTTCTGACTCGTTTCAGCGTCTCCGTCGAGAGCTACCAAACCTTCAGAAAGTCGTGCGTTGATTAGCTCAAAACAGAATTATAATCCCCAAAAAACCTCTGGATTCTTCATTGCTCTGAAGCTTTCAGAACCGACTGCACTCTCAATCTTGGAACTCTCACGTTCTCCAGAACTCTCAATCTGTTGTCAGCTCTCATTCTCTTGGAATTCTGAAAATCTAACATGAACTGGGCAGTTGTCACATTTTAAATGAGTTTACTTCCTGTTCAGTTTAGAGCTTTCTGATTCGTGGAAGGACCAGAAAGAGGTGTGTTTTTGACGTAAGGTGTTTATCAACAGTCGAGGTCAGAGAATGAAACTTGTTTAACATACAGAAAAGATTATTGCAGAAGCAGCAGACTTTCTGGAGTCTACTCTTGGTAATCTTCTGAAAAAGTTTAAACATGACATTTCTTCTTCAGTAAACATTTTAGTTGACCGAAGACCAACCTTTCACATACTTACGACAGCTTGCTCATTTCAGACAGAAAATCAAGAAAGGCATATTCAGGTGATTTCTTCTCTGAATGAGGAACAAAAATCATTACTTACTGTTTATGTAAAATAAAATTAGTAGTTCTTTTCAACCTGTAAAGCATTGAGTGAACTAACACAATTTGATTATCAAAACATTTGTAAGACAGTAATGATTATAAAGAATTGTCTTTTCTGCTTGATTAATTCAAGAAAGAAAGTTCATCAGATGGCCCAGACTCATTCAGATCAATGAAAATAACAGTCTCTGTCCATCTGGTAGATTTGAGGTCATCTGGTTCACTACAGTTTATTATCGTCATGTCAATGAACGAGGTTCACAAACTAGGAATTTGCTTCGACATAAGGTGCGAATAGTAATAAAGTAAAATAAAGTAAAAATAAAGTAAAAATTAAGTAAAAATGAGAACATTACACAAGACATAAGCCTGTGTACACCCACAAATAAAGTAAAATTAAAACCATAACATAACCATATGTACACCCATACAATAGAAAACAATAAAAAAGCTTCGAAAACAGTACAGATGGAGTATTCAGTTATAATACAGATGTAATGTGACCAAAGCAGAAATTATGAGGTAGCATTATGAGTGTTCAGGAGTCCAACAGCAGAGGGGAAGAAACTGTTCTTATGGCGGGAGGTTCTGGTCCGAATGGACCGAAGCCTCCTGCCTGAGGGGAGTGGTTCGAACAGTCCGTGTGCAGGGTGAGCAGGGTCAGCTGTGATCCGACCTGCTCGCCTCACAGTCCTGGAGACGTACAGGTCGTGGAGGGATGGAAGGCTGCAGCCGATCACCTTCTCAGCTGAGCGCACAACGCGCTGCAGTCTGAGTCTGTCCCTGGCAGTGGCCCCGGCGTACCACACCGTGATGGAGGAGCTGAGGATGGACTCGATGATGGCCGTGTAGAACTGCACCATAAGCTTGGCCGGCAGCTTGGCCTTCTTCAGCTGTCGCAGGAAGTACAGTCTCTGCTGGGCCTTCTTGATGAGGGAGCTGATGGTTGGCTCCCACTTGAGGTCCTGGGTGATGGTGGTGCCGAGGAACCGATAAGAATTTGCAGTGGTGATGGGGGTATCCTTACAGGTGAGGGGGGGGCAGAGGGGCTGTGGCTTTCCTGAAGTCCACAATCATCTCCACTGTCTTCTGGGCATTGAGTTCCAGGTTGTTGCTGCTGCACCAGGTCACCAGCCGGTCCACCTCCCTCCTGTATGCAGACTCATCACCGTCCGAGATGAG
>NW_023623777.1:2253-4181 GCF_014905685.2 Nematolebias whitei | reverse complement strand
GCCTACAGTGTGGAGGGGCCTACAGTGTGGAGGGGCCTACAGTGTGGAGGGGCCTACAGTGTGGAGGGGCCTACAGTGTGGAGGGGCATACAGTGTCGAGGGGCCTACAGTGTGGAGAGGCCTAAAGTGTGGAGGGGCTGACATTGTTGAGGGACCTACAATGTTGAAGGGCCTACAGCCTGGAGGCGCCAACAGTGGTGAGGGGCCTACATTGTGGAGAGGCCTACAGCATAGAGTGGCCTAAATTATGGAGGGACCTACATTGTGGAGGGGCCTACATTGTGGAGGGGTCTACACCATGGAGGGGCCTACATTGTTGAGGGACCTACAGCATTGAGGGGCCTACATTGTGGAGGGGCGTACAGCGTTGAGGGGCCTACTGTGTGGAGGGGCCTACAGTGTTGACGGTCCTACAGTGGTGAGGGGCTTACAGTGGTCAGTGGCCTACGATGTGGAGTGGCCTACATTATGGAGGGGTCTACTCTGTGGAGGGGCCTACAGTGTGAATGGGCCTAAAGGATGGAGGGCCCTACAGTGTGGAGAGACCCACAGCCTGGAGGGGCCTACAATGTGTAGGGGCCTACAGCATTGAGGGGCACACACTCAGGTTTCCTTGTCTGCTCCTATAATACATGGTGGCTGCAGCTGCTTTGTCCTTCAGGGAGAGTTTTTGGTCAAGTTTCCACCCTCAGCGAAGCAGAACACGCCACTGATGTTTGGATTCATTCTTCAGGTCCAGTTAAGACGTGTGTTGGTTCTCAGGAGGCCTGTTTTCATTCATTCAACCTTTATTTCTACAGGTTAGTCCCATTGAGCCTCGAGGACTCATCTACAGAGAGACCTGATTTAACAAAGAGTGATGACAACAATGAATGGACAGTTATAAAAAGACAGTTTTTTTTTGTTTTTTAGACTGTTCCTGGTTCTCAGGAGGTCTGTAGTCCACATCCCATAATAAATCCTGAATGTCTGTGTCTCTGCAGTACTGGTATGAAGGAGAAGAGGCCGGAGACCTCCCCGTGGACTTCCACATTGTTTGGGACGGAGATTTTCTCATTGACATGCCGGCCTTCATGAAAGGTACGACCTGATCTGGGCTTCGATTGTTCTCGTTTTAAACCGATGAGGACAACAAGTTTACATCTGTCCAAATCAGAATAATTACCCACGACTCCCTGTGGTCTGAAATATGTTTTTAGTTCGTATTGTGGAAAACGTCTGTTGCAGAGTTTGATTATGAATAATAAAGGATGTATTTGAGTCAGGTCTACAAACTTTACCTTGAAAGTCTTTTGACCTTTTTTCAAAGTAAATCGAGCTTAAACTTCAGTCTAAGCAGAATGAACCAGTTTATTTTAGGACTTTGCCACCTTCATAAGGTTTTTATTATTATTTTCTTTTTTTTTAATCAACGACTGGTTTGGTTTTATTTTTATTAGCTAAATTTTCATAAAGTGTACAAAAAGTGATCAAACAATTTATTTTAAACAACAACAAAAAATCCACTGAGGAGAAAAATAACCTGAACTGTTTTAACAGTTTCTGTCTGTCTGTCTGTCTGTCTGTCTGTCTGTCTCGCTCTTTCTCTGTCTGTCTTTCTCTCTTTCTCTGTCTGTCTCTCTTTCTGTCTGCCTGTCTCTCTGTCTGTCTGTCTGCCTGTCTCTCTCTCTCTGTCTTTCTGTCTGTCTCTCTCTGTCTGTCTGTCTGCCTGTCTCTCTCTCTGTCTGTCTGTCTGCCTGTCTCTCTCTCTCTCTCTCTCTGTCTTTCTGTCTGTCTGTCTCTCTCTGTCTGTCTGCCTGTCTCTGTCTGTCTCTCTGTCTCTCTCTATTTATCTATCTGTCTGCCTGTCTCTCTCTGTCTGTCTGTCTCTCTCTCTCTTTGTCTGTCTCTGTCTGTCTGTCTCTCTGTCTGTCTGTCTCTCTCTCTGT
>NW_023623776.1:0-4181 GCF_014905685.2 Nematolebias whitei | reverse complement strand
AGATGCATCCTTTATGTTCCGGATTCTCTTCAGAGTTGCTCACAAGCACCTTTGCGCCAACATTTCGTGTCTTTGTTGTCTTTATTTTTTCAACATCACCAAATTTCAAGGCGTGAAGAGAAGTTACTGGATTGCAAGCTATTTTTGCTTCCTTTGTGATGAACTCCACAAACTGACTGAATGTAGGAAACTCATTACAAGTTTCTTCGATCTCAATCACCTTTCTGTTCCAACTGGCTACCAACCAATCAGGAAGTTTTGTGAGAAGTTTCTGATTTTCATCACAGGTGTTCAACACTTCTAGACTTTTAATCTGGGACATTGCAGCCTGGCAGCCCCTAAGGAAGTCTGAAAAATCCCTCAGTTCGACACTGTCTCTGGGTCCTATTTTGGGCCATGATGCAAGCTTATCCTTGAAGGCTTTAGCTATCACAAATGAGCTTCCAAATCTTTCTTCCAGGATAACCCATGCTGAATCATAAGCTGTATCTGTTCCTAATAGGAAATAACTTTCAATGGCCTTTCTTGCAGATCCACCAACGTATTTACGAAGGTAATAAATTCTTTCATTTACAGGGATGTTTTTCCTGCCTATTAGCGTTTGAAACGACATCTTCCAGTCCTTGTATCTTAGTGGGTCTCCAGTAAAAACAGAAGGTTCAGGTACTGGGAGTCGGCTCACATTAATAGACTCTGCTATTGCTTCAGCAAGAACTGTGGCACTGTCTGCTTGTGTTGGACGTTCATTGGAACTTATTTTAGCTCCTGAAGATCGACGTCGTTCAACTGCCTGGTTATGAAGTAACTCTGCAATTTCTTCATCTGAGCTTGATTCTTGTTCATAAACTTGCAGCCGTGCCTTTGCTGCACTTAACTTCTTAACAGTCTGTAGGCGTTCTATTTGTCTGCGTTTTTCTTCCAGTGCTTTCTTTCTTGCCACATTTTCTTTCTCTTGTAATGCAATCCTCTTTCTATCTTCTTCTTCAAGGTTTTCAAGTTCTTGCTGTTCATTTTCTATCTCTTCTAGGACCTTTAAAGCAGCCTGAGTAGCAGCTAGCTCTGCTGCAGCCTCCTGTTTCCTAACAGAGGAAAGGCTCGACTGTCGGGACTTAATGCTTGAACTGCTAGCAGAAATTAAGCTTTGAGAGCCTTTACTTGTAGCTTTAGAGGCTGAAGATAGAAACACAGAACCAGACTCAGGCCAGACAACATCTTCTGTCTGATCACCTTCATCATCCTTGTTGCGAAGATAAGTGGATGCATTTTTCAAGATTATTTCGGATACAGCATCACAGGTATCTACTCTGCGACGGATCTCACTACCTGGTGGAACACATTTGCGCAGTTCTTCATAACTGTGCTTCACATCTGCAGATGCACAACTTATCTTACTCATCAATTCCTGCACAACCTCAATAGAGGGAGTTCCGTTTATCACTTTTTTAGCTCGCTTTGCAGTCACTTTCCATTTATCGTAAGTATTAGTAAAACGATCCTGCAGTTTTTTTGATTTGTTATCATGCAGTTCTTGAGCCTTTTCAGTAAGCCTTCTAGTCCTCTGGCTTCTTCTTGGCTCTTCTTCTGTGTCAGATGACTGCTGTAGAGCTGCACCATTAATGTCTTTAAGTAAGTCGCCCTTCTTAGTTTCATTGTCAGTCATTTGCTCCATTATACAACTTTTACTTATTACTTGGCCCAAGATAACTTTAGCTGTACCTTTGCAGAACTAATGACTTAACAATAACCACCTCAAGCAGCTGAAATAATTACAGCTACAAACGTAGGTTAACTTATCTAAAAAAGTTAAGAATAGATAACAGAAAATATCTTTCACACCACTTCAAACCTTAAGAAAACGTCTGAATGAATATCAACTTAAATGACATAAACGTGAACTGTTTCTAAAATCAACAACGTACAAAACTGAGCACTTAATTATCCAACGCTTTTAGCATCTGAACAAGAATATGTAAAATGACTTCACCTACGAAAATCTTAAGATAAACCTTGAACTTAGACAAAAATTGTGCAGAGCACCAGATTACTTAATTGCAACACTTGCGTTGTCTCCTTAACATACTTAACAAAGTTGAACCACTTCCTAACATTTAACTTGTTTTAAATGTATCGCTTGTTGGAACATCAATGTAAATTTGAGAGCACTTGCTGCTTTGGTTTCTGGTGTAGCACAGTCTTATCTGTCTGATGCTAGAGTGCGATGAATCTTCTTTGCTGCTCAGTGGCTGGAAGGCACAGTCACTCGTCTCCTCGCCTCATGTCGAGCAGACTGAGTTCTCACTATAACTCCCTCCAGGTAGACAACGGACACAAGGCGTTCTTTGATGTTTACTGGCATTTATTGATGAGGATATTGACCACAATATCCTCATTTCTAGACTGGAGCAGTGGGTGGGCATCACAGGGTCAGCCCTTAAATGGTTTGGGTCCTACCTCTCTGACAGAACCTTCTGTGTCAATATCAAAGATTTTAGTTCGGCATCGACCGCACTCCAGTGGGGGGTACCGCAGGGGTCCATCCTCGGTCCCCTTCTCTTTTCTTTATACCTGCTGCCACTAGGTGCTATCTTCCGCAAACACGACATACCCTTTCATTTCTATGCCGATGATTGCCAAATTTACTTCCCCCTGAGGCACAGAGGCACACGCTCTATTCAGCCTCTTCTTGACTGCCTGGCTGACATCCGGGACTGGATGGCTTTAAACTTCTTAAGCTTCAATGAGAAGAAGTCTGAAGTCATGCTGTTCCATCCCAGTGGCTCACTCATGAACCATGACATTGACCTTTTCTCTCTAGCCCCGCTAGAGAAACAAAAGGTGACTAATCTGGGGGTGATAATGGACCCGTCCTTAAAACTCAACAGTCACGTAAACATGATGGTCAAATCCTGTTTTTTTCAGCTGAGACGGCTGTCTAAGCTGAAGCCTATACTCTCCAAAAAGAACCTCGAGACAGTGATCCATGCCTTCATAACATCTAGGCTTGATTACTGCAATTCACTTCTGTTTGGAATCAGTCAGTCCTCCATTGCTCGTCTACAACTGGTCCAAAATGCTGCAGCCCGATTTTTAACTGGTACAGGCTATAGAGAGCACATCACGCCAGTTTTGGCCTCCCTGCACTGGCTACCCATTCACCTTCGGATCCATTTCAAAATTCTCATGTATGTTTTTAAATCACTGAACAGTTCCGCCCCATCCTATCTCACTGATCTTCTGCAGCCATATGTCCCACCGCGCTCTCTGAGGTCAGCAGACCAGATGCTTCTCTCAGTTCCAGAAACCCGTCGTAAGCTCAGAGGTGACAGGGCTTTCTCTGTTGCAGGTCCACGACTGTGGAATGAGTTGCCACTGAGTGTCCGGCAGGCTCCCACACTCTCAGTCTTTAAGTCTCGCTTGAAGACCCACTTCTATTCTCTTGCCTTTAACACGTTGTGATTTGTTTTGGTCCGGTCTGTTCTCTACTCTGTTGGCCATTTTAGTTAGCTTCTGCTGCTATTTGTATCTGTATTTCTATTTTATGTTTTCCTGTCTGCTGTGCATGTTTGGTTCTTTTGTACAGCACTTTGGTTGGCCTTGTTGCTGTTTTAAGTGCTATATAAATAAATTGGTATGGTATGGTATTTATTGACCATGCCGTGAGAACTGTACAACAAAATACATATTTACAGAGATAAATATACAAATATTTCACAGCAAACATTTAAAATAAAGTGGCTTAGCTTACAAAAAACAAAGACATTACGTTACCCTTAAACATGTGGTTAATAAACTCAACAAATTCTTAAAATAAACATTTTATTACTATACAAAACAAAATACAGAAAACGCGTACCTCATTGGCCGCTTCAACCTGAAAGGGTTAGCCTTTTCTTCCGCACGAGCCGCGATGCACGCCTCATCAAGCTTCTTCGCCAATTAAGTAAAACAAGCATGCTGCCCTCTATCTGCGGCGTGTAACCAAAAATATGTCCCCAAAGAAACAACAACCCAAAACACTGGTTCCACTCTGACAACATTCATACAACCTTCAATAAACACAAAATACTTTACATTGCTTTAATCTTAAAACCATAAAATTAACCCAAAATGCATAACTGCCGCCGATGGCAGCCACACTCCCACCAAATCACAAGTGATTTCCTACTAAACCTGAATGCAAA
>NW_023623775.1:3891-4182 GCF_014905685.2 Nematolebias whitei | reverse complement strand
CAATCTAATGAGTCACTAAAGTAACCCGGTTCACTTCATGGATCTGGATCAATCTAATGAGTCACTAAAGTAACCCGGTTCACTTTATGGATCTGGATCAATCTAAAGAGTCACTAAAGTAACCCGGTTCACTTTATGGATCTGGGTCAATCTAATGAGTCACTTAAGTAACCCGGTTCACTTTATGGATTTGGATCAATCTAAAGAGTCACTAAAGTAACCCGGTTCACTTCATGGATCTGGGTCAATCTAATGAGTCACTAAAGTAACCCGGTTCACTTTATGGATCTG
>NW_023623775.1:0-3881 GCF_014905685.2 Nematolebias whitei | reverse complement strand
TTTATGGATCTGGATCAATCTAATGAGTCACTAAAGTAACCCGGTTCTCTTGAGTCGTTCACTCTTTATTAGTTTTGGATCAGCACAGAGAGCTAAGAAGCTAAACCCTTTATCTTCCAGAAAACTGCTACTAACTTGTAACATGAACACACTCGAGAGAAAGAATAAAGACACAAACCTAAAATGTGCAGTTGATGGTTGGGACTGAAAACAGCATCTAAGATGTGTCTTCCTCCGTTTGTTCCTGTTCCTGAGCTGCAGCTCTACTTCCAAACTCCTCCCACTTTTCTTCTTCGTCTGCTTCCAGGCGCTGTTTGAGCCGCTGTCTCCACATCTCTGTTAGCTTCCGGTCAGCAACATTTACCAGCTGTTACAGCTCCATTTAACTTTCAATTACACTCATTTGAGCAGCAGTCGAGAGGAAAGGCCTTCAGCTCGTAGCTACGGAGCAGAACAACAAACACTGACCGTCAGAACCGAGCAGCTTCCGGTGCTGGGAGAACATCACTTCCGTTAGCTGCTGCTCTTCAAAATAAAAGCTCCAACTGAGCTGCTCTTCAGCACTACATCCTTTAGTTTCTGTGTTCCCATGGCAACTTGGAAATATTTCACTGAATTCAGACCCATGTGATGTAGTTTAAGAAGGATTAGTATTTAATCAAAGAAGTGTGCTTTAAACTCTTCAAATCACTGAAACTCAGGGTTCAATCAAATTGATTTTTAATAGAAAGTTTCTCAGTGAAATCTTCTGAACGACACTTTCTTTAGACATATTCTAGAATAATAAAGTTCACTCTTTGCATTTCAACAGTGGTATTTTTTCTTAAATATTGGGTTTATCTTCTCAGGTGTCAGACACTGTTAAGATATATTCATAAAAATATACAAATCAATAAAACAAACATTCATATTTCTTCTTTAAAACATTTTATTTTCAAATATAGTGTTTCAAAGCACAGCTGTGAGGAGTTGATCCAGATCTATAGATCAATAGATATCAGTTGAGCATTAGAAGAAGCACAGCTGCTGTGCAGATGTGTGTGGGGCAGATCACATGTGTGTTCAGCAGCATCCAGTTTGTCTCATGCAACAGGTCAGAGAGAGTCCTGTCCAGCACCTCAAAGGTGAGACAGGTCTGCCCCACATACTGAAACCAGTCCTAGAACTGGACCAGGTTACAGGCTCTGTGTTCAGGACACTGATCATGTTCATCAGGAACACCTGGAAAACAAGACGAGGACACAAACTAGATGATGTCATGAAAGATGAGCAGCTTGTGGTGCATCTTCAAGCAGAGCAGAAAGAAAAGTGTTGAATCTTCATGAACACAAGTCTGGGATCAACCTATTTATCAGAGTCCTGGAAACATCTGGATCCTTCTTCAGGATTTGAACAGCTGCTGTCTCCTTGGTCTTCAGGCTCAGACATTTGTCCACTTGGACAAAAACAGCCTTCAGCAATAAACTCCAGGACGGAGTGATGAGAGGAGCCGCCAAGCAAAGTTTGCCCTCCTTTAATGTCAGCTTTAGTCAGTGTGACTGTGGACAGAAAATTGTTCAAGTTCTTTTTTCTTTTTGTCATTCCAGCCACATTTAAATCACAGAGTGATCAAATCACATTTCTTCATCAAATAAACAACAATCAGGTAGAAAAACTGTCGTCAAGTCCTAAAGTTCAGCCATTATCTTAGAAAAAACATCAAGTACTTGTGTAACATCATGACATGTTGTATAAATATAGAATACAGGCTGATCCATGGATCAAATGAGATCAACTTTATTAATAAAGCAGATTTAAACAACAAGAGTTGAGCAATGTGCTGAACAACAAAGGCCAAAATAACAGCCATAAAACAACAAAGTGAAGGTGTTCAAACACAACATTTAAGAACAAGTCAAAATATATTCTTAAAGGAGTCGATGAAAAAAGACTTAAGCTGCTAAAATCATTGGAAGCCGAAGGAAATGAACTTTTCAGTGTTTGAAACGTCTCAATCCAGAGGCTGAACATGATGGAGAGTAGAAGACTGTTGAGGCTCTTGTTGAATTCTTTCACTTTGAATTCTTCAACTTCACGTGGATCAAACTGGAACACATTTCTAACCAGTTCACTCCTTTGATTCTGTCAAACAGATGTGAGGAAGAGGAAACAGCTGTTCAAGGAACACTGGCCTTAACCAGCAGATGCTGCTGAAATCACTTGTGGACAATATTTGTCTCTGATGATCCACAGAAAACTCATCTTGTGTGCAGCATTAAAAATCACTTTTCCTGCTGCTTTCATGTTTCCACTTTGTTTTCACAGAAGATCTTTGCAGCAAAGTGGACTTTATTTCAGCTGATGTGTCCCGAGTGTTTGAGTGTGAGACCAGAGACATGTTTGAGTCTGCTCAGGGTTTAGAGGCTCACAAGAAACACTTGAATGAACACTTCCAGCTTCAAGTGTCTCAGAGAAACCTCTGTTTGTCTTTCTCTAAAGTCTTCAGAGTGGACAATCAAATGATGTCCTCGCATCACTTTTCACATTTAGGACACAATTGAAAACAGCAGCACAACATCTGTTTGATGAAACACTATTTGACTCCATGAATCATCAAATATTCTACATTTAGCTGCTGATGAAGGAAAGAAAATCACTGAGACTTTGAAAACATCTAAACTCTGTAAGTTCAGTGAAAAAAGCACAAACACAAAAACACTTTTGGATGAAAAAACATTTGAGTGTTTCAAAACATGAAAGTAGTTTCTATGTTGAAACATTTCTCCATGTATTTTTGAAATGTTCCTCTGGATCATTCAAACATCTGTTTCTTGTCTGTGTGTCCATCCATCATCTAAAGCCTGAGCTTCACAACCAAACATTTCTGACAAACACTGAACCAAAGGTTCCATTTGAAACGAAGCGTTGAACTTTTGAACATCAACTTTCACATTCGTTAACAAAACTTTGTGATTTGATGGAAAATGAGTTTTGGAAACGTTCAAAAATAAAAAGATTTAATTCCAGTCATAAGATTTTTGACGTCCAAAGAATGATTTAGATTGAAATGTCTTTGTGTTTGACTCTAAAATGGACAAAAATGTCTCCGTTGAGCTCAAAATGTTTTCTGTGGAGTTTTGGAGCTTTTGAATCCAAATCATTGGATCTGTTGATGTTCACTGATTTACTGAACTAAAACCTGGGATGGATTTCTTGAAATGTGCGCAGGTTTCTGTGAGGAAAACATTGAACATTTACATTTTCAACAGTCGCTGGATGTGCCGAACAAAACGCTGAAGTTTGTGAAAAACCAACATTTGATTTCTTGTATGTTTAGAAGTTGAGAGTAAAAACACTCAGCACAAAGTGATGAAGAGCGCTCCAACAAATCAGGAAGTCAAAAACTAAATCCTTCAAGTTGTTTCTCATCTCGATGGTTAATGCATTCCTCATTCAAGAATCATCAACCAAAATGGAGCCAGCTGTCAACTAGCATGTGTGTTTGTGTCAGGGTTTGGTGGACAAGAACGAACCCAGTAGTGCAGACAGGACTCAACTCGGCAGATTACAAAACCAAACACTTTAATGATGAATAACAAAGTAACAAAATAATAAGCTGACGAGGCAGCAACACTTACAAAAACTAGAAGACTCAGGAGGGATACTCAAACGGGACTCAGGAAGCTCAGGAAAACTCACAAGACACAGGAGAACACTGAAGACCCAAACGAATACGACGCGACGAAGAACAAGACAGAACAGACAGCTTTTATACAAGGACAAAACGAGACGTGATTACAAACAGCTGTGACGAGACAAGGGTGACACCAATTAAACTGAAGAGAACACACAAGGGAAACACAGACACAAACAGAGCCAGAAAATGGTACCATCCTTACAGT
>NW_023623774.1:3067-4182 GCF_014905685.2 Nematolebias whitei | reverse complement strand
TGATTAATTCTTTTTAAAACCCTCATAATATAAAAACAAGTTCCCAAAATACACAAAGTTAATACAGAGATACATAGATCAAACTAGTTATTCTTCTTTTCACTAAACAAACAAAAGGGATACTGCATATATTTTACGCCGTAGATAATATTCCTGCGAATATATCCCACCCATGGTGAGCCGACGCCTACACTATTAGTTTTAGCCATATGTAAAAACCTTTCTTTGAGCCATGCAGGTGGACACTGTTAGATCAGACACGTTTAGACTTATGAGACTTGATCATTTCAGTCAACTCTATGGACTCATTCAATGCGCATTTTAAATGATCCAGAGAGACTCGCCATGGAGTAAGGAACTATAATTAGTCAAACGATAAGTCTGGTTGTTCCGAGTTCACAGATGTACACCACACACACATCCAGAGAAAGGCACCTTAGGTACTTTTTATTGTTGCTCTAACCTAGTTCATGAGTCTAATCACACAATACCTTGTCTCTGGTTAAACATGGGTTAACATGATTAGTTTCAACATACATATCACTACTATCAAACTAGTTCTCTAGCCTAGTTCATGAGTCCAATCACACAATACCTTGTCTCAACATACATATCACTCTTTTATCAGCTGTCTCACATAGTTGCATGTCATATGTGAGATTTGTCTGTGGCTCAAACCACTCACCCTGTACTTTTATATATATATTTTTTTAAAACCAGTGTCCTTGTACAGTTATTAAAGGCAAAATGTGATATTTGCATAACTGTGGTTGCCTTCATTACATTTTGTCAATTCAGGTTTTAAATGTTCCATACTCTCCTCCACTTATGATGATTCGATGTAGTGACCACCACCCTCTGGCAGGGCTCCTCCTGCAGCTGTACAAAAAAAAACTGCAAGGTACACAGGAAAACAAGTTCAAAGCTTCAATTATGTTGGAGAGCACTTCTTCTGTGCTCCCCCACATCTTTGGCTGCAAGTTTATTTCTTTTATCAGTATTTTGACCGTTTCTTCTTGAGTCATGACAACTGATGGTATCCAGAACCTTTCTTGAGTAACTGCCAACGAAGCACGTCTCCTCCTTCTCCTTAATTGGCAGTAAAAATCAAACTT
>NW_023623774.1:0-2967 GCF_014905685.2 Nematolebias whitei | reverse complement strand
AAAAGTCACTTTGCACTCAGATCTTGCTTGCATCTTTTTTTTTTTCAACCAAAGTGAACACCTGATCCTCCTCCACGACACGTCCTGGTGTTGCTGATGAGGCGTTGTCCATCTGCAACAAGGCACGTGATGCCCAAACAGCCTGCACTCCGATCTGACTTGGCACCTTGTCACCAGCTCCTCGGGGCGACCTTGATCGTCCAAACAACCAAGACCAGGAGAGCATCAAGCTGTGGAAGCAAGAAAACTGCTTTTCAACAAAAAGAGAGAATAATTAGTTTTCTCTTTAATAACACTTATGAATTGGTACATTTACCCATTTTTCCTTCTCCTGCCTCTGGGATATGGCAGACCCAGACCAATTTTATAGCTTGAATTTGACCTGAAATCACTGTCACTGGCTCTAGAGTCCTCAGACCCAGGAGTTGCTTCTGACAGGCAGCTCTGCTCTGTCATCAATTTTTCTAATTGGTTCTTTTTTTCTCACAGGCAGCTCTGGAGTATCATTCAATTGAAACACAGCCTGCAACAAATTTACTTTTCAGTTTGTCAAATCATGTCTTTCATTTTCTCAGCATTTCTTTTTTTTTTTTTAACAGTTCATCCATTCTCTTAATCAGCCCAGCAGCTTTGTGGGTGATAAGGAAATATGATAAATCCATTCAACACGTTTTTCAGCTGACCAGTCTTTCACCTGTTTCCAGTAAAATGGGTCCCATTATCTGTATCTGAAGGGGACCCTCATAAAATTATTTCATCATACTAAGACTTTTTAAAGTAGATGTCTGATTTGCATATTTACAAAGATGAGTCACCAACACACCTGAATATGTATCTACAGCCGTACATACATATCTACACCCCTGTGACATGGCAAAGGGCCAATGAAATCCGTTTGCCAGATCTGATATGGCCCCTTTTCCCCTATATGTCCCTGCATTTTACTATTGTGACTCTCTCTCTTCTGATGCTGCATGCTTCACATCGTTGTATTTGCAGTTTCATCTGTCTTGTTCTACAACTAATCAAACAATTCTTCATACATAACCACTTCATGCAAAAAGTGTCAATAATTAACTTTATTTATTAAAAAGAAATCCTTCTTCTAGTCTTGGCCCCACTCAAAATGTTTAACTCATCAGTTTTCAAAACTGAGATGTTAACTTTTTCCACAGAACCCCTCTTGAAAAGAGCTGAACTTTCACTTTAAATGTGAAACATCTGCAAAACAAGATGGTGAAATTCTTTTTATCTCAGATATTTTTGGATATTTCTAGAGTTGTTTTTAGATGCTGTCAAAACTATAGCTGCAGGTAAACCATTTATAAACAACATATGTTGCACTTCCTTCCAAACAACATACAATGCACTTTCTTCAAAGCAAACAGCTTAATTTAACACATCCAAACAACATATTTATTTCTAGACATTTCAAATCCACCCTTTTCCCCTTAAACCATCTTGACTTTAGGCATTTTAATATCAATATCACCTTCAGGTTTTGGGACTTTTTAATTTAACGTCAAGATCTGGGCTCTCTAATTCTGGACCTTTGATGTTCAATGTTTGACAATATCTGCTTTTCAGAGTGTTGATGTCAACTTTTGGACCCTACTTTTTGCCCCTTTTAATCCAAATAATGGCTTCCAGCCCTCAGCTCTTCAGCTGACACATCATTCATCTCAGCTGCATGCACTCCTGCCTGCATTAATGCCCTCCAGAAAGCAGAACGAGTAAGTTCCTGCATGTTTTTCTGGCCGTCCCTTCTCGGCCCACGACCCATGGGTTGGCTAAATGATTTTTTCACAGTTTTCAGCTCTGTGTTCCTCTCTGTGAACGCACAGCGAGCGCATTCCTCAGCACATCTCTGCTCGCACTCCCCTACGGTCACCCGATGACCCTGTAAATCAGCACAAACTTCAAACAACGGTCTCGAGTCTTGCAAAGCTCCGACTCGATGCGCTGAATTCATTACCTGACCTCCACCTTTATCTAACAGCCTCGACACTCGAGCATCTGTGGGTTGTGATATTTTAGACAAGTAAACAACTTCTTTGTCTCTTGAGATGTAACCGTCCAAACTCGACGGATTCCATCCGTCAGCCAACCTTGCAACATAAGCTCCGACTCGCTCCGGCGAAACATCACGCTCTTTCTTCCTCCTTTTAAGCCTGCATATCTGACCGACCGCGCCCTCAGCTACATTAATCAAGCGGTCTAGCTTGCACTCTGTCTGCGCATCAGATAACAACTGTTTTCGTTGTAAAAACTGTTTCTCTTTCTCCTGAACTTCCTCAACACATTTCTCTTTCTTTCTCTTAAATTTTCCTCGCAACCGGGACACCTGCTCCACCGCCCCGTCAGCTACACTGCTCATTCTCACAAACTGAGCACCGAGCCGTCCATTCAACAAGCAGGCGGTCCTCACATTCTTGTTTACTCCATTGAGCCTGTAATTGCATTTTCTGATTTTATGCTGAAGTCCTGTCACTGGTGCCATCTTTTCTGACCTCTATTGCCTGCAAAAGTGGTCAAAACATCACTCGGACTATCTGCTTGCAGAAAAATTGTTCTAATAACTAAGATGGGCTTCTTCACACCTCTTCAAAAACAACAAAAACAACTGGGATGGGACTTCTTCCCATCCCGGTACAACTTTTTCTCCGTTCAGCTCACGCCTCCTCAGGCGTCTGAATCAACTTTTTTCTCTGTTTTAAAACTCTCACACAAAGGCTTGGGCGTCCCCTCCACCTCTTAAACACAAAGCCAGGGTTGGATAACTCTTCCAACCCGGCACAACTATGCAACTCGCATCAACATTTCTCTCAACACTCTTTTTTTTTTTCCTTCGTTTGAATATGGTGCAGCCGTTCAGAATTATTTATTTAAATTCTTAACATCCCATCCTCGTCGCCAAAAATGTATTATGAAATTCTTTATCAAAAGGGCTCGTGAACGGTCGGCACA
>NW_023623773.1:0-4182 GCF_014905685.2 Nematolebias whitei | reverse complement strand
AAGCTCTTCCGAGTTCCATGGGATTATAACATTTTCCACTGAGGTGAATGTGTGTCGAACAGAGCCTCGCCATTACTTCGGACGAGTAACAGCATCCTACTGAGACGCTGAAAGGGTGCGTTAAACGGAATCTCACCTGAGACATCTCCAGGTAAAGGAGCCGATTTCATCACCTAAGTGTACTGTAAGGATAAGCTGAAGAAAGCCGGAGAGTGTCGATTCTGGTGAACACTTAATTTCCCTCACATACCATCTTAACTCCCTCTAAACTTCTTTTCATCTTTAACTTTCTGTCAAGTAGAAATTCTCCCAGATATTTAGAAATGTCTGTGTAAAGTGCTTATTCACATCCGTGTGGGTAAAAGATCATAGTTGTACAGTTTTATAAATGTCAGCAACGGAAAAATCATGGCCGTATGATTTTTCCTGATTGATTGCTTATATTGTTATTTTCATAATTTGCCAAATTAATGTAAATGTTTGATGTTAAATTTGATTCTGTAAATAAATGACCGCATTCATTTTGATGGGTCAAATATAAATGACGTCTCACTTTGCATTTCCTTAAATTCAATGCACGTTTTATTCAGTCCAGAAAAATGAGGAACCCGCGTTAAATGATGAATATATCCCAGCATCTGTTCATCTACACTCGAGAGATGAGGATAAGTTGACAAGAAAGAGGGAGGCAAACGCCAAGCGGGAAAGTAGATACAGAAAGTTAATGAGGGAGGTTATAAATGAAAGAAAAGAGTGAGGAAGTGGGTAGTTCAGTTCCCCATCTTTATAACCCAAGCGGCAAATCAGTCAGCACATCCCCCTATAGGAATGTACCCCATATAACACATAACAGATGTGATGTTACAGGTGGGGGAGGTTACTGACACCCCTTCTCAGCTGAAGGGGGGAGTCACCCATCCCAGTTAAAACAAAACCCCTTGTGAATTTTTTCTTCTCTGCAGTGGGAAGATGAGTTTAATTAGGCCCAAAAACATAGAAGGTAGCATTTAACTGCATACAGCATCCATCTGAGTTTTGATCAGGACTCTTGAGTGCCGGGGGCCGGATCAGATACAAATGTGTTCAGCTGGACGCTGAAAAACTGGATCTGGGAAAACTGACCGATGTGATTTTACAAGGACACTGTCAGCCGAACACCACTGACAAAGAAATTGTCGGCCGAGCAAGATGATGGAAACAAAGCAAAGATCTATCAGTCAAGCAACAAACTTGAACTTTGAACTGTCCAGATGGGGGTCCTGGACTTTGTCACCAGTGGGGACATGAAGTCAAGTCTCACTGTATGCTGAGCCATGAACTGCTGCACAAAGCTGATCTGGTCTCCAGACCAAAGGAGATAACGTTGAGAGAGAAAAGCTGATGGTCCATCAGTCCAAGGCCAC
Organism: Nematolebias whitei; assembly: GCF_014905685.2. Taxonomy (NCBI): domain Eukaryota; kingdom Metazoa; phylum Chordata; class Actinopteri; order Cyprinodontiformes; family Rivulidae; genus Nematolebias; species Nematolebias whitei. The sequence goes on along the minus strand of NW_023623773.1, from coordinate 2,779 downwards.
TAACAACAACTGTGGTCTGTCTGCGGTGTCTGGTCTACATTTGGTCTGTGATGGACATCCGGAGACCTTGGTGTCTTGATCAAAACTGCAGTTGGCTTTGATAATGAACACACATAGTCTCACTTTAAGACAGGTGCCATAACATGACACAAGAGTGCTGCAGTGGGGGTGCTGGACTGATTGCCCCTGTTCCATTTGCTCTGTGATGAAAATTGTTTTATTACATCAGAATCTATAATGATGCTCCTCACTCCTTAGCAATATATATATTTTATTTTACTTTTCATTTTTACGAGTTGATCACAGGAGAAACCTGTGCTTAAGACTTGAATTAGATTGAGTTGGGTGATGTTTTCTAAATTAAGGATAAATAATGGTCTTTGCCTTGAACGAGCCCATTTAGTAGGTCTGCTTTGCTACAACAGAGGACATTTATTTAATGGTTAATTCTTTGGGAAAGCTTATATAAGACTTTGGGTTAATGTTACAACTACACCTTATTATTTTATATTTCTGAAACCAATACTCAGTGTGTTAATTATAGCCAGTAGGACTTAGGATGTTGAAACAGTTCACTGTTTCAAAAGGGGGAGGTTGAAGGATGTTCTTAGCAGGAAACAGTTCATACAATGTGTAGAATTAAAAAAAAAAGATAAATATAAAATAACTTCATAGGGTTTATATTTAAGAGGACAATAAAGGCCAATCCAAAGCCTAAGCCAATCAAAACTTATGCGTTTAAAGGATAAGTTGGGATAACCACATTGACATTTGAAAAGTGGAAGAAATCAAAAGCCTAAAATTGATTTTGCTCTTGTTTATGTTTAACAAAAGTGTTTTCTTTTGTTTACAGAGTCCAGGAACTTCACCGGTCAAAAAAAGGGGGACGCCCCTAATAACGACCTAAATAGACAGCAGGATCAGAAACAGAATCCTGAAGTGGAGGTGATCAAAGGTCAATTAGAAAAAGTGGTGGTTCTGTATTTTTAAATACACTTGACTTGACTTGACTGGACTTGACTTAAAATAGGGTAATTCAGATATTAAAAGGTGTCATGAACAAAGTATTTTAATCACATGTTTACTGCTGAGCGACAGGCTCAGTAGATATGATTCTTTCCTTGTTTCCTCTCAGGAACAGGTCCCTGGAGGGAAGAGTTATATATCAGTTGTTTAAAGCTTTTAAGTTGCACTTTGATGTTTTCTGCGCATGCGTAAAATGAAGTTCCTCCCACAGGCTTGAGGAGGGAGCCAGTATAGGAAATAATTTATTATGATGTATTGTGTATTGTTATTGTGTTATTATGTTTAACTTTGCTTATTTTAGGTAGATACACTGAATGCAAATGTTTTAGATGGTGGAGAAGGGAAAACTGGAGTAAGCAGCAGGTGCACGAGAAAACAGGGTCTGCCCAAGGACTCTGTCTTGCCCACAGCTGAGTGGGTGTTGCTGAGGGTAGTTAAAAGGAAGTGGCAGGAGCCCAGGTGGACAGGTCCATTTCAGGTGACGGAGAGAACCTCTCATGCAGTCCGGTTGAGAGGAAAAGGAGAAACGTGGTATCATTGGAGCCAGTGTGCTCCAGTTCGTGAGCCAGGGAGGAGCTGAATGCCGGACCAGAACAACAAAAGAAATCGTAACTTGAACTTTAATGTCTTGGGTAGACCAAAGCAGCCGAGTATAGTTGAGAGCTGGCCCAGAAGGACTATGTTTTATAGGGCCACTTGGTGCTGGAATATTTACACATAGTACAGACAACTAGAAACGACAAAAACACTACATAATTAGAGTCTCACATTTCATGAAGAAAACTCAGAGACATAGGAGGAGTCAATATCTCTGAGCACCCCAGGGGAATACCCCTGCGTACGTGTGGCACATTTCAAATGTACTAACATTTTACTGACATACAATTTTTAATATTTTTTTTATCTTTTTAATCTTTTTTCAACATTTTTTATTGATATTTACATTAGTACTATTTTTGAAACATTTTTGATAACAATTTTATTGAAATTTGCTCTTGAATAACTATAATTTGAACTTTCTCTTTGTGCGTTCAAAGGAGACAACTACCTTGCTGCTGAAGAGAGAATTGAAGTCTTGTGAGGCCAGAATAGATATTATGAGCTTTCGTTCATATTATTAGCCTACATTTGCATTTATAGGCTCACTTGACATTTGATATTACATTGTATTTAGATTTTAAATTTTAAAATTCTTCATTTTTAAATAATTTTTACTAGTACACATCTTATTTTTATATTTTAATACACATTTTTATCCAATTAGTATATTTTTGCGTATTTTTGTTACAGCTTTTGTTTTGTATTTTAAGTAAAAAGGGTTATGTAAGAGAAGAGGTTGACAAAAATGTGGTGGCCAGATAGAAAGGTCATTCTGGGAGTTGGGATAGTTACTGTGAGTATGGTGACTTTGATCTTTCTCCTAGAATATGCTTGTGTTATTCCTGGAAGGTCAGACTGTACTATTGATAGGCATAAGAGGAAGTTTGGGGTTTTGAATGCATGTTAATCTTGACCAGGATGCAGAAAAATGACAATTGTATTACTCTTGGTGAAGTGTTTCCATTGGCTGCTAATAATACCAAAGCAGGTCCTTTTCAAGCAGTTAAGTGACATGATTATTTCTGTTTCAATTTTATCTCCTTTAATGTTAAGGTGAATGATGGGGTTGACTTTATGATTTTATTTCTCTGTGTGGACCTAAGGTATTTAGGTCCAAAGAGGGAATTGTTGTGAAATAAAATATATTTGTGTG
>NW_023623772.1:0-4182 GCF_014905685.2 Nematolebias whitei | reverse complement strand
ATATAATAGTCCAAGACAAATTTCCCCTTGGGGACAATCAATCAGTCAACCAATCAATTAATCAGTCAGTCAATCAATCAATAAATCTGTTTATTTATTTATTTAAAAGTATCAGTAGTATACATCTAAAAAAATTGAAAAATGAAAATAGTTTTAAAAAAAAGCCCTTACATTTGTAAATAATTCATTTACCCTTAAACCGTTGAATATTCTGAGTGGAAAACTCATCTTTCTGGGTGGAATGGTGACACAGTGGATAGAGCTGTTGCCCTGTTGCCTCTCATTGAGTAGTTTGCAGACAAAATCCTGGTCAGGGGGCCTATTTGGGTGGTGTTTGCACATTTTATCTGTACATACGTAGGATTCTAGGCTGATTGGTAACTAAATTGTCCCTAGGTGTCCTTGTTATCGACTGAAGACCTATCCAGGTGTCCCTGTGATGGACTGGAGACCTGTCCAGGTGTCCCTGTGATGGACTGGAGACTTGTCCAGGTGTCTCTGTGATGGACTGGAGACCTGCCCAGGTTTCCCTGTGATGGACTGGAGACCTGTCCTGGTGTCCCTGTGATGGAATGGAGATCAGTCCAGGGTGTCCCACACCTCTTGCACAGTGACTGCAGGATATGGGCATTAGTGACCCCCACGAAACGGACAGGAAGAAAGCGGATAAAGATAATGGATGGATGGATGTCTCTTACCAAATTTACCCTTGAACCACTTTAAAAAATCTTCTTAAACCTCTTAAATGTATATTTACAGCTGACTAAGTTTAGAAGTCAACTCCATTTAAATGACTGCCATGGATAAATGGCCTTAGAAAACACAATCCATGTTGTTCAGTCCTTTTTACTGATATCAAGATAAAACAGAGTCATTCACATTGTCATAGAAAAACATTAATTATAAAACAAGCAATCTTTACTTTGCTGGCAAATGGGAAACAGATTACTGAAAATCCAAACAGCACAAGTGTAAACCTGTTTCAGTCCTGTTCTGCATCCATGCTGAAATGTTTCTGACCAACTAAGTTTAATCTCTTGTTTTATAGGAATTCCTGTATATTCTTATGCATTCCTTTATAGGAATTCCCCCCACCCCCATTCCCCCAGTTTATTTCTTTCATAGTTCAGCACGTATTCCAGATCCACTGTATTCCTATTGACATCATCATTGATAGAGTATCTCAATTCATCTCACAAGCAAGGAGGGCTTTCTGCAGTGCTCTTAGGGCCTCTTCCAATTTGACCTTGAGATACCATCTGCAGTCTAATGGACAAACCGGACATTGTAACTATGAGTTGAAAGCTGCCCTAAGGTGTGTATTCAATAACAATTCTTGTTTCTTGAGCAAGCATTTAATGTAGGTCGAATATGCTCATAATACCCTCACCTCATCTGCCACTGGTCTAAACCCCTTTGAAGCATTTTTGGGTTACTCATCACCATTGTTACTCAGTTAGGCGTCTGAGCTTTCTGCTTCCTTGGGATAGTGCCATCTTGTTGTTGTAAAGTCTGGCAACAAACTAAGAAGGCCATTCTGCACACAGCAAAGCAGAACAACAGGTTCCCTGACAGGCACCGGTCCTCGACTCCCAGCTACCAAGTCAGTCAGAAGGTATGGCTCTCCACTCGTGACATTGCCATCATGGATGTCCCAAGAAAATTGGCCTCCTGATTCATAGCTCCATTCCCCATTGATAGAATCATTGATCCCTCCAAAGTTAGGCTTAAGTTACCCACATATGTGTGAATGCACCATACTTTTCATGTGTCCCAAATTAAATCAGTTTCTGAATGTCCCTTGTGCCCTCCTGCCGATCTCCCTTTACCTCCTTGACTCATCGAGGACCATCTGGAATACACTACTCACTGTATATTGGATGTTTGCCGCAGGAGCCATTGTTTCCAGTGCTTGGTCAACTGGGAAGGATGTGGCCCAAAAGAAAGGTCTTGGATACCTAGATTTTTTAATTTTTGATCCAAGCCTTATGTCCTATTTTTATGGGTCCTACCCTGAGAAATGTGCTGGATTGTCAAGAGGCAATTCTTGAGAGGGGGAGTACTGTGGGGATTGTAGTTTTTTTCCCATCCTCTGCAGCTTTCTGAGCAGTAAGGTGGTGCCAACGAGCAGCAGCTGAGTCCAACCTTGCTGATCAATCAGCTCCTGGGTATTAAAGGCTGTTGGTTTGTTCTTCTCACCACTGGAACATTTAATACCATTGGTATACAACCCTCAGGAAGTCTCATCTGTAAGATTTATTAACCTGTATGCTGTCCTTGTGCTCCTGGTCATGCTTCCTTGGAAACACCTTTTTTGACTTTCTGTTTTTCCTTATGCCCCCAAGTAAGCCATTGTAATCTGGAACTCTTTGTGCCACACAATAACCAGCCTGAGTTCATCCTGCCACTCGCCTACCTGTCTGCCACTCATCTACCTCTCTGCCACCTACACACCTACATGCCATTCACCTTCTTCTCTGCCACCATACCCACCCTGGAATTCTCCATGCTTCTCTCCGAGACAACCAGTCTACAACAGCCTGTAAGAAAGAATGTACTACTTACTTATCTTTAAACCTCAACCACTAAATCATATCCTCAAAATTCTTCATCACTTGCAGGTTCTTCTTCTGTCCTGGCCAAATTCAATCTCTAAGCTTTTACTGAGTCATTGTGGGTCTTTTGTTTTCAGTCATCTGATCTGGGATTTAAAAAATGTACAGGCATTATGTTATGTATCTGAAAATCGATGAATGGAAAATGCATTTCCAGTACACATTACATACTCTGAGTGTGGCATCTTACCATATCACATGAAAAATATGAATAATAGTTTCATAGTTTGACCAAAATGACAATGCTGTTTTTATCTCAATATAAAATGATTTTAGCCTATAACTGGTAAGATTAGCAATGTGCAAGTTGCATTCCATCAAGCAATACTAGGCCTTCATTACTGCTTAAGTCAAGAAATGAGTTTTCATATCCTCTGTGTTTCAGTGTTTATGTAACAAAGAGGCAAATATCACTATAGGTCAAATAATTCCCCAGCATCCAAGAAACAGCATTATTTCCTATTAAATATTAATACCTGTTATTCCTTGAACTTGGGCATCTCAGTGGGACTGAAAGAGAGCGCACTTTTGTAATTTTACCACTTCTAATGTCATAGATCGCTGAGGCGTGCAGTGAGTTTTCAGGGGAAACAGAACATGAAATTGTAATTGATTTTATGTAACATGACAGTAGTGAGGAAGTGAAACAATATCAATGTATCTTTATTGGACATTCTCTTTTAAGGTACAAAACTCACAATTGTGAAGTACAAACTTTACTGCTATCTTCAATAGGACATTTTTTCTGCAGTTGTTGTTTTTCTTTATAAAGTATAAATAAACTACTCCGTTTCAGTAAATATATTATTTTAATATTTGAGTGGTTAAAGCAGTTGTTCTCTAGTGCGAGAGTCGGGGGTTCGATTCCACCAGCAGTCACATATCGAAGTGTCCTTGGGCAAGACATTGAATTCCTCATTGCCTCAGATGTGTATCCCATCGGTGTATGAATGTGAAAAAGAACTGATTATTCTTTGTAGAGATCTAGTAGAGTGCTGTATGAATGTGTAAATGAGGCACAGATTGTGTTGTAAAGATCTTTGAGTGTCTTGACAAGATAGAAAGGTGCTATATAACTACCGTCCATTTAGTAAATGCTAAAATTTTCTAACTTCCAAAAAACATTGTATTTTCATATTAACCATTTACTGTTCGTTGGTAGATGTACTACTGCCATTTTCTGTGAATCAACCAATTCAAAATAACTTCAGTTATTTCTGTAAAAATTACAGCCTTTCAGCAATGTTTCTGAGTACATTTTGATTTTTTTTAAAAAAGATTAGCATTCTTTGAAGGACTGCATATCAATCATGGACTCTCAGGACAGTTTTAGACAGCAGTTAAGCAATTTTGGTCAAACTTTGTAAAAATGTTGTGCAACAAATCTCAGAGTGTGTTGCATGACTTTCAGCTACTACCATACTAAATAGTTGCCCAGCATTGTACAAGTGACAGAGTTATAGTTATTGTTTGTTGACAAAGATGGATTGGTGTGTGTCACGCTCAGCGGCCTCCGCTGCCCCCCCATCTGCCTAAGCCTCTGCTCTTCATATCACAGCCCCTGTTT
>NW_023623771.1:0-4183 GCF_014905685.2 Nematolebias whitei | reverse complement strand
AGTAGACTGGATTTAAATAACTGAAGGACATTTTGGGTCAACACACAGTACATGTTTGACTCTAAAACAGGACTAGCATGGCTCACTGCTGCAAAATAACTTAAGTTCACATTCTGTAATGTTTAAAAATTTGACCTATGAAGACTACTGAATATTAATTCATAAATCTGCTCTGAGAGCAAAGTGTGCAGAGTTTTGTTAATATGCAGCAGCGCCACACCATTATCAGCATGAGATGCACTGAAATAGCTTCTCCATCACCAGCTGAATGCCATGAGTACCAGCAGAAACCACTGAAGCATCTCAGCATCTAAACAAGCATGAAAAGTCTCAGAATATCACAACACAGAGAAAAGGCCTTACACCCTCTTGCAGGATCAACAGTACTAGTATGTCTAGGAGTATGAGTTTTTTTTTTATGGTTGATGATGATTTTGTTGCATTTTAGATTTTAGGTTCTTCTTGTTTTCATTTTTGAATTAAATGGTTGTGTTTTTGCTCTATTTCATCATCAGTTTTTTTTTTCTTTCAGCTCTTTGTACACTTGGCTTGAGTTAGTATTGCTATATTTTAAAGTGAGAAAAATTATTAAACACTGGGAACATTATAGACAGCTACCAATCTTCAAGTTCACCCTGAGGTCAGACCATACAATGATCAGAAAAATGGGAAAAAGAGCACGTCTCACTCAGTCTGACTCCACAGGCCTCAGTTAGCAAGACAGGACGGGGCTCTGGTCCCCCCTTTTTCGTCTGCCTCTGGTCTTGGGGGTTGGGTCTCTGCTGCTTCACAGTTACTATTAAATGTTCTATTAGAGAAGCCTTATACACTTATGCATGCTCACAACCACACACAAATAGAACCAGGGATGCTTATGCTGGCTTTATATATAGATATATAGATATGTATATGAATGTATATTCATGTGTAAGTATGAATGTATATAGGCGTAGGTATGGGTATATATATATTTATGGAAACTTACTGCAAAGCCATGAATATTTTAAGTTCTTTATACATATGTATTTTGTTGCTTTGTTTTGTCATGTTCTTTGCAGGTGAACAGACAGTGGCCGGGTGTTTTGCCGTGTGCTCTCTTTGTGCATTATTTCTTATATTTGGGAGTCTTACTTTGTCTTTTCTTTCTTTCTATCCTATTAAAAAAAAAAACTACACTAGATAATCACTATAATAAATATTTCATAATAATGGTGTGGAGAGGATGGCTGTAAGGGGAGAAGGGAGGCCATCAAAGAAAAAAAAAAAAAAAAAAAAAAACCAAGACAGGACGGTTAGAAAAAGAACCAATATAGCTGGTTGGGAAGGGTGGGAGGAAAAAGCCTCATCTCCAAAATAAATAAATAAATAAAAAACACGGGGGCATGACTCCAGTTAGTAAAGGTTCATCTAAATGAACGACAGAACTTTTGCTACAAAGTCCTTTAGGCAGACGAGACCAAAGTCAAGACGTTTACCCATATCTGGCAGAAAATAATAATTTGTGGGATGGATGCCATCTCTCCACATCAGACCAGGTTTTCTTTTGGGGAAAACACAGGGAACAGTGTATCCAAAATCTTGCTGCCATAACTGGAGTAATCGCATCAGACCAGGTTTTCTTTTTTGGGAAAACCTGGTGTGATGCGGAGAGATGGCATCCATCCCACTTCGGATGGAGCCACTCTTCTTTCTAGAAATATGTCTGATTTTGTTTATCCCCCAAATTATTGACAACCCAGGGTCCAGTCCAGGAAGCAGAGTTGTAGTCCTCCACACCTCTCTGCTGCATCTCCTCTGTTACCCACCCACACCCCCATTGAAACAGTGTCAACTCGCCCACAGCTAAAATTAAATAAACCAAAAATCAGCTCTAAAAATATAAACCATAAAAATCTGATTAAAATAAACACAGTTACTTTACCAGAGCAAAATCATAAAATCATTAAATGTGGATTATTGAACATCAGATCTCCATCCATCCATCCATCCATTATCTTTACCCGCTTATTCCATTTTGGGTCACGGGGGTCGCTGGTGCCCATGTCCAGCAATCACTGTGCGAGGGGCGGTGTACACCCTGGACAGGTCGCAAGTCCATCACAGGGCCACATAGAGACAAACGAGACAAACAACCATTCACTCTCTCACTCACACCTAGGGACAATTTAGAGTTACCAATCAGCCTAACATGCATGTTTTTGGTCTGTGGGAGGAAACCGGAGTACCCGGAGAAAACCCATGCATGCACGGAGAGAACATGCAAACTCCACACAGAAAGGCACCTGGACTGGGGTTTGAACCAAGGACCTGCTCGCTGAGAGGAAGCAGCTCTACCAGTTACGCCACCGTGCTACCCATAAATTAATCCACTCCTCTTAATTATTTAAATTTTCCTAGAACAACTGGCCAAGGTGGAGGAGTAGCTTCTATTTTTCACTCAGGATTATTGATTAATGCCAAACCAGTTATTAGTTATAATTCTTTTGAATCACTTTCCCTCAGTCTTTCTCATCCAAAATGGAAATCAGAAAAGACACTTTTACTAGTTGTTATACTGTATATCGTCCATCAGGCACTTACTCTCAGTTTTGGTCTGAATTCTCAGAATTCTTAACTAACTTACTACTAAATACTGATAAAATCATCATCATGGGTGATTTCAATATTCATGTAGATGTTGAGAGTGATTACTTAAGCATAGACTTTAATAATTTAATAGACTAATTTGGTTTTACCCAAATGTCCGCACATCTACTCATTCTTATCATCACACTCTTGATTTAGTTCTGACCTATGGTATAGAGATTAAGGACTTGGTAATAGTTCCTCAAAATCCTACTCTGTCCGACCATTTTTTAATAACCTTTGAGTTTACATTAAATGACTACACAGTCACTGAGAGTAAATTTCATCTCAGCAGGTGCTTATCAGAAAACGCTGTAACCAAATTTAAACAATCTCTTCCATCAATGTTTTCCTCTGTCTTGCAGAGTAATGCATCAGAGAACAGTGACTTAGATCATCTAGTTGATCATTTTACGACTTCATTGCAAACTTCACTTGATAAAATTGCTCCACTGAAAAAGAAAGTAATCAATCAGAGGAAACTGGCTCCTTGGTTCAAGTTCGAGTTACGTACTTTAAAGCAGGCATCTAGAAACCAGGAGAGAAAATGGCGCTCTACTAATGTTGAAGAATTTTGTTTAACTTGGAAAGATAATCTGCTAACATATAAGAAAGCTCTCAGTAAAGCTAGAACTTTATATTACTCATCTTTAATAGATGAGAATAAAAATAACCCTAGGTTTCTGTTTAGTATTATTGCTAGACTAATTAAAAGTCCCATTTATGTTGAACCATGTATCCCCACAACTATAAGTAGTGATAACTTCATGAGATTCTTTATAAATAAAATTATTTCAATTAGAGAGAAAATTCAAACCATCCTTCCTTCTACTACCTCTGGTCTCCTGTCAAATAAGACAACTTTAAAAATGTCACTAGAGCCTGAGTTGTGTTTAGACTGTTTTTGTCCTGTTGAGCTCTCTGAATTGTCAAAAATAATAACCTGATCCAAACCATCCACATGTCTGCTAGATCACATCCCAACCAGACTGTTTAAAGAGGTTGTTCCCCTAATTAATGTCCTCATTTTGGATCTAGTTAATTTGTCTTTAATGAATGGTTATGTACCACAGCGATTTAAGGTTGGTGTAATTAAACCTTTACTTAAGAAGTCTGACCTTGATTCAGAAATTCTGGCCAACTATAGACCTGTAATAGGACATATATCTGTGATATATTATCCATAAATTAAACGGATTCTTTCATTTTTCTGGACTGAATAATATCGTGCATTGAATAATTAAAATGTAACGTGAGACGTTAATTTTCTTTGACCCATCAAATGAATGCGGTCATTTATTAACAGAATCAAAGTTTAACATCAAACATTTACATTAATTTGGCAAAATTGAAAATAACAACAGCTTAATTAATTAGCTTTACAGTCAGGAAAACCATACGGCCATGATTTTCCTTTGTTTCACAACAGACATTTCTGAAAATATCTGGATTAATTACTAGCAATATAGAAGAGTTTAAAGATGGAAATGAAGTTTAAGTTGAGAGAGATGGGTGAGGGAATTTGTCTGTTATAACCAGAACAACACGCTCCTTCTGG
>NW_023623770.1:0-4183 GCF_014905685.2 Nematolebias whitei | reverse complement strand
GTCTGTGACTTGCGTGAATGTTGAAATAAGTGGTCAGTATCTTGTTTGTTTATTTTGTGTTTGTGTCTTTGTCAAATATAAGACCACAGTATGAATGTGTAGAAAAAAAGAAGAAAAAAAAAGTTCCAGAATTTTCCAGTGACAATAAAAAAGAGGTGTGTGCTGTGTGTTTGGATTTCCTGAGAGAATGGACACTGAGGGGCAGCAGCGTCTCAGGTTACAAAAGTGTGAGCAGGAAAGTTTTAAACCAGTAAAGGAGCAAGTTGGAATTGTGGGAAAAGATTAAAGAATGCTCGAGAGATGAGGATAAGTTTGACAAGAGAGAGAGGCAAACGCCTTGCAGGAAAGTAGATACAGAAAGTTAATGAGGGAGGTTATAAATGAAAGAAAAGAGTGAGGAAGTGGGTAGTTCAGCTCCCATCCTTATAACCCAAGCGGCAATCAGTCAGAACATCCCCCAACAGGAATGTACCCCATATATCACATACCAGATAGAAGGTTCCAGGTGGGGGAGGTTACTGACACCCCTTCGCAGCTCAGCACATCAATTCTTACAGAACTGATGTGCTTTTTCCATGTTAGCTGCTCATCAATGATTACACCCAAAAATTTCATCTCATTAACTCTACAAATCTCAACACCCTCAATTTTAAATGGATCATCAACAGTTCTCTTTTTGTTACTAAATATCATGTATTTAGTTTTATCTAAATTTAATGATAATTTATTAAGTTTAAACCAAGTTTGTATTTTATCAAATTCTGTCTTCATCAATTCCAACATCCGTTTTACATCTTTACCCAAACAGAAAAAAGTGGTGTCATCTGCAAAAAGGACACATATGAGGAGTCCTGATACATTCACTAAGTCATTCACATATAAAATAAATAACTTTGGTCCAAGTACAGAGCCTTGAGGAACTCCACAAGTGATATTGCACAGGTCAGATCTTACACCATTTATTTGTACAAACTGTTTCCTATCTTTTAAATAGCTAGATACCCAGTGTAATGCTGGTCCTCTTATACCATATTTATTTAATTTTTCAAGGAGAATAGTGTGGTCAATAGTATCGAATGCTTTTTTTAAATCAACAAAAATACTAACACAATATTGTTTTTGATCGACAGCAGTAGTTATTTGTTCCATTATTTCCATGAGAGCCATTGATGTAGAGTTTTTTGCTCTAAACCCATACTGACTGCTACTTAGAATGTTTTGTTTAGTAATAAATTTATCTAAACTGGTCACAAACAGTTTTTCTAGAATTTTTGAGAACTGTGGTAATAAGGATATTGGTCTATAATTATTGAACACACATTTATCACCATTTTTAAAGAGAGGAACTACCTTTGCTACTTTCATATTGTCTGGAAATATTCCTTTTGAAAATGATAAATTACAAATATATGTAAACGGCTCGATAACATAACTCATTATGTCCTTTACAAACATCATATCCATGTCCACCCAGTCTTTTGATCTCTTATCTAAGATTTTTTACAACATTCATTATTTCTTCTTTGTCAGTTCCATTAAGAAAAATACTGTTGTCACAACTTATAACTTATGAATGGTTCACATTATTGTCTACTTTTGGTATTTTAGCAGCAAGTCTTGATCCAACGTTCACAAAATGATGATTGAATCCATTTACAATTTCATTTTCATCATGGATTCCATCGTCATCCTTCAAAAAATATTGTGAAATACCTGTTTTTGCTTTATGACTTTTCAGAACACTATTTATTACTCGCCATGTAGCTTTCATATCACCATTGCTTTTATTTAATAAATCACTATAATATTCCTTCTTGTGTTTCCTTATAATCGCTACTAATTTATTTTTATACTTCTTATATTTATTTTCAGCCTCTTGTGTTCTCAATTTCAAGAAACATGTATACAAATAATTCTTTTTTTACAAGCATTTCTCAACCCTTTCGTCATCCATGGTTGATCAACAACATTTCTCTTTGTACAATTATTTTGCACACAATTCTTTTCATACAGAGCTCCCAAAATATTCATAAACTCATCATATGATCTATTCACATCATCAACATACACGTCTTTCCAACTTTGTTTATGTAAATCATCTTTTAATTTGTCCATTGCTTTTGTTGATGTGTTTATTGTTTTTTCCTTAGTTGTAATTTCTTTTGTAATGCTTTGCTCATTTTTATAAATCGTGAAAACTGGTAAATGATCACTCAAATCACTCATTAAAATACCTCCCATCACATCCCCATTTGTTACATTTGTGAAAATATTATCGATTATTGTAGCACTATGAGTTGTAATTCTTGTTGGTTTTGATATTAACGGATAAAGATTTAAACTATACAATGAATTTGTAAATGTACTGATGTTATTTGAATCTGTTTTATTTCCCAGGTCAATATTAAAGTCTCCACACAAAAAAATGTTTTTATTAAAACTCTTGTCCAATAATTGTACGATTTTATCGGTGAATATTTCTATATTTGATCCTGGAGATCGATATACACAACTTATCAATATGTTTTTATCAATCTTGTTTATTATTTCTATTGTTATTATTTCCATGATATTATCAACAATTATTGACATTTCATTAATTAATTTACATTTTATTTCATTTTTAACAAATAGAGCCACTCCACCACCTCTTTTGTTGCTTCTGTTCACATGATATAATTCATACCCTTCCATGTGAACATTAGTTGTGTTTTCATCGTTGAGCCACGTCTCCGACAGTGCTATTATTGTAAAGGTTCTGTTTAGCTGTTTTAAATAATCTGTTATTTTGGATATATTTGCATTTATACTTCTACTATTAAAGTGAATAATAGAGAGACCTCCATTTGTTATATTGATGTCATTAAACTGTTCTTCATTGTAATATTCACAGTCTTTTATTTCAGGGAAAAAATTTGTATCAATCGCATCTTCAACATTGTATATTTTAAACTCTAAATCTTCGTATGTTGCCATGTTTAATGTATTTGTTTGTTTTATATTTTGTTAATTTCTTGTTTGTGAAGTTATGTCGATGATTTATCATCTGTCCTCTCCTGAGCTCATTTTAGTTTTTCCAGATCTTTCAGGTCTTTTATTATTTTAGCCTGAGATCCTTCCTGTATTTTGATCCAGATGTTTCCATTTCTTGTCCAAGTTGATGCTATTTTTTTCTGTTTTTTCAACCACCTTGCTTCACGTGCAATATTTCCATTTTTTTTAGTTAGATGTTTGTTTATGTAAACATTTGTTCCCTTCAGTTTTTTTGCTTGCATTATCACATTGTTTCTTGATTTCCTGCTAATGAACTTGATGACTATGGATGGTTTGGCTTTATCTGATTTGCTGGGCAGGGTGTGACAGATTGAAATGTCCTCATGTTCGATGTCAATGTTTTTGATATGTAAAAAATTCACTACTTGCTCCCCCAGAGTCTGTAGTTCTTCCTGTGGTGCATCTTCTGCTGTGTTAGTACCAGCAACAACTCTTGCATAAGTTCGGTTCCTAACTTCCAGTCCAGTGATAACCAAGTTGTCTAGTCTTGTGTATTGTTCCAAGTCTTCTACTTTTTGTTCCAGTTCAGCTATTTTTCTGTCTTTATTAGTCATCAGTTCTTTCAAATTTCTCACTTCTTCAAACAGTCCTGTTAGTAAATCACATTTAGCTGATACTTTAGTCAGTTCAGCACTCAAATAGTTCAAAGATTTTTTAACTTCCTCCATATCTTCAGAATTATTTTCCGACACTTGTCTCTTATCTCTGTGTTTGCTCGGCATTACTCACGATACTTCTGGATTATTGGTCTCAACTCTCAGAAGCACAGGATCCAGCCACGAGGTTCTCAGGCTATTGTTGTTAGCCACGAGGTTCACAGGCTTATGATGTTAGCTTATGTTGTTAGCCGAGGCCTAGCCAGGTCTAGCCGAGGACTAGCGGCAACAACTTCCAGGTCCCACGCGGTCCCACGATTCACTCGGTCCAGCAGTTCGCAGCCCCACTGGTGACAGACTAGGTCCCGGTTGTAACAGCTCCTAAATCCCACAGCTGTAGTCTAGCTTCCTCGGTTTCCGCGGCTCGCAGGTCCAACAGCGGCGGACCGGGTCTCCTCTGTAAACAGCTCGGTTCAGCGGCTCGCGGGTCCAACAGCGGCGGACCGGGTCACCGACGTAAACAGCTCGGTTCA
>NW_023623769.1:0-4183 GCF_014905685.2 Nematolebias whitei | reverse complement strand
GGATGGATGGATGGATGGATGGATGGATGGATGGACGGACGGACGGACGGATGGATGGACGGATGGTCAAGGGCTGACCCCCACATTGTCTGATTGAAAAAAATTCTAACACCAGAGCAGTTATTTAAATGACCACTGGTTCACACTGTTTTTAGTTTTTTTACGACATTGGAAACATGTTAACATTAACACCATTGAGTTAAGCTAATACGAGACCAACAAATGAAATACAAGTGTCTGAACCCAAAATATGCTTTATACACTTTCAACTCCTTAACAGTAAAGTGTCTTTTAATGTCCATTATCTATTTTCTTCTTAAAAAAAGTGTAAATAAATGTAATTGTATAATGAAGTCCTATACATTTTCAGTAATAAAAATGAGGCATAAAATGGAAAAACTCAAGTAAATTACATGCCAACTTAATTACAATAGTTGAGAAAAATGCACTCAATGATTTTCTACTACTTGCACAGATTTATGAGCAGTTCCGTACATTTGCATTTAAAAAAATCCTTCTCTAAGCTTGAGTGAATGCAGGTGCCCTATCCCTCACGTCCATTCACCTATTTATCTAAGTAAGCTACATGTAAGCTGTTATTTATGATGAGACTCTGGAGAATTATGTGATCTAAGTAGCTTCTCTCCCATTATAGCTTTAATGCGCATTAAAGCATTAAAGATAGCTGTGTGTGCGCTCCTGGTGAGTTTTTTCCCATCAATATTCATGAGGACGGGAGAGTCTCAAGCTTGATAGCTTGTCAGTATATTAATCTTGGATACCTTCTTTCTCTCACTATTGTAAATGGATCAGATTGAAGGTGAAGTGATGAACAGCTGTGATGGGCTGTCATATCTGTACAATATTGTTCCCTGTATCTGGAAACAATTGCAAAGATATACGGCATATATAAGAAATAAACCTATTGTAGAAACTCAGGGGCATAGGGTGCAAACATTTAAAATATTTAAGGTTTAGAATACATTAATCCCTCAAGGTATGTTAAAACGTCAGGGGATGAGGTCAGTTCAAAATTTGTCATAACACCTAAATGCAACTAGAGAAATTGAATTTACTGTGAATATGCAGTGTATTCGAATGCTTGCTGCTCAAGAACTTGCTTAAAACAGCTGAAATTAGCTAAAAAAAAACATTCTGAGCTGTAGCTGAAATGAAAGGACAAGCCTTAATTAGCAGAAGAAAGCAGAAAGAAGACTTTGCTGAATTAGATATAAATTAGCAGAAATTAGCACAAAAAAATAGGAAATTAGCTAAAAATTACTTCATTTAGCAAAAACTAGTTGAAAAGTAGCTGAAAAAGGCAGAAAGAAACTTAAACTACCAGAAGAGGAAAGAGATGACAAAAAAAAAAAAGTAGAATTAGTTGAGAATGCTAAAATTAACATAAAACTGCTAAATAGCAGCTGAAATATTTGGGGAGTGGTGGCGCAGAGGTTAGAGAGGTGGGCTCACCGGTTCACGCCCCGACCTCGACAACATCAAAATTGTGGGTGGGGTAGGTGAAACACCCACACTTGCCCCCACCCTCATTCGCCCCACTCTGGGCCCATGAGCAAGGCCCTTAACCCCCACCATGTGCTCCCTAAACAGGTCTCTCTTGAAAATGAGTTCTCGTGGCTCAATGAGACTAACCTGGATAAATAAAGGCTAAATGAAAAAAATAGCAGATCAAGCTGAAACTAGCTGAAAAAAGCTGAAAGGAGCATAACATGCTGAAATTATCAGAAAGAAGTTAATAAGGTTGAAAGTAGCAAAAATCACCATGGAAATTTTGAATTTAACTGAAAACGGCTCAAATTAGGTAAAAAAAATGCTAAAAAAAATTAATTAATTAATTTAATTAAATTTAAAAAGGTTGCTGCAAGGGCAGAACAAGCTGAAATTAGCAGAAGAAAGCAGAAATAGCATGTTTGCTGAAAGAAGCAGAAATGAGCACAAAACGTAGAAATTATCTGAAAAAAGCTGAAATTAGCAACAAAAAAAAAAACAGCTGAAAAGCAGTTAAAAAAAATCAGAAAGAATCTAAAATTACCAGAAGGAAGTGAAAAGAGCACATTTTTGCTGAGTTAGGCTGAAAAAAATTCAAATGAGTGCAAAAAATGTGGAATTAACTGAAAAGCTAAAAATTAGCATAAAACAGCTAAATAGTTGAAATGGCAGAAAAAGCTCATTCTTGCAGACATGAGCCGAAATGAGTATAACAACTGAAATTAGCAGAAAGAAGTTAGAAGAAGCACAAAAATGTTTTAGTTAGCAGAAAGAATCTGAAAGGAGCACAAAACAGCTGAAAAACAGCTGAAATTGGCTGAAAATTTTTTGAAATTTGCACAAGGAAGCTGAAAAAAGCTGAACCAGAACAAAATGTAAAAGAAACGGTAAACGGTTGTAAACAGATCTAAAGATCTGAAGCTCAGTTCATTTTCTATGAGACAAAAAGTGGCAGAAAAGGCTAAATATTTCAAAAAGCTAAAGTTGCACAATAACAAAAGTCATAGCAGGATTGTCGTGAAAGAGTTGAATGTTTCGCTATATGATTTGTTGAAATAGCTTGAAAACTGCAGGACGGGAAAGTGCTGAAAAACATACAGAAGAAAAATGGATCACAATAGTGTGCATGCTTCATAAACATTCACGCAAATATATCTGGCAGATCAAAACAACAGCAAAGGTGCAGAGAACTGACATTTTGACTTAAAGAATGTTTTGTGACATTTTTCATGGCTGCAGGTGGCAGTCTACAATTTTCTCACCCCTTGAATTAGCTGATTTTTTTGTTTGTTTGTTTGTTTGTTTGTTTTTCCCAAATCCGACAGTTCAGTTTTCACCAACACCAGCCCCAACCAACAGTCATGATTCAACGGTCACGTGGAAGCATCAGACCTGGAGTAGATGATTTCATTTGTCTGAAAACAGCCTTGTGAGAGCACAGTACAAGCACGACCTGATGTGGAATGAACACAAAAACTTTCATTTTGCTTTAGTAAAAAATATATTACAGATAAAAGTTTTATTTCAACCAAAGAATCCATATTGTGGTTTTATTTTTTGATGAATTTTATGCCATTAGAAATATGTTGATATTTTAATGTTCTCAACACAAAAATGTTTGGAATTAAATATTTTGACTGGGAAACAGTAAAACTTTATTTCATCTTTCATACTTTTATATTTGCATTCTCATTAGGCTATGACAAAGAATATGATATCTACAAATATAATTGTATATTACATATTAATTTATTTTTAAAAAGAGGTTCTCTACAAATATTTAGCTAAATCACATGTATTAGGATTTACGTTGATTAAAATGAGCAACAAATTAAATTATAAGAAAGCAAACTGTACAACTTGGCCAGAATTATCTAAACAATAATGAAAAACAAATAATCTTGAAAATACACTTTATTACAATTTATATCATACAGTTGAGCTATGGTTCCCATTTAATCTGAGGTTAAAATACTTTGAAGAGAAATAAGCTAATCAAACATTTTAAAATGTGTTGAAAAAAGAATGAAAGAAAGATATCATTCACCCCTAACCTCCGTCCACTCCTCCTCCATCCCTCCATCTCTCTGTCCTGCTGACAGAAATACATTAACCGAGACACGCTCGCCTTGAAGTTCCTCCCTCAGCAGCTGCTGTCTCAAACACTTTATTGAATTATCGAACAGAGAATATATGACAAATGGAGTCAACAGACTAGCTTTTGGTTTACATCCCTATCCAAACACACTGTGTTTACTCAGGAAATCAAAGTATAAATCTGTTCCCAGCCCATGCACAGATCAGTATCTTCCTTCAGATATCTTCAGATGTCAGCACACGAGTTATATTGCACTGGATACAGAAACTTCTCAGTGTTTAGTGTCTTTAAGAAAAAGTTGACCTCGCTGCCACTGGACTGTGCACAGATTTTAAGATACTGTATTTTCTGCCGTACAAGTTGCATCACCATATTAGTCGCATCAGTCCAAATATGTCTAATAAAGTGGGGAAAAAAGTGTGTGTGTGTATATATATATATATATATATATATATATATATATATACAGATATCATCTATCTATCTATCTATCTATTAGATTGATGATAGATGATAGATGATAGATGATAGATAGATGATAGATGATAGATAGATAGATAGATAGATAGATAGATA
>NW_023623768.1:2341-4185 GCF_014905685.2 Nematolebias whitei | reverse complement strand
TGTGTGAGAGAGAGCGAGTGAGTAAGTGAGAGAGTGAGTGAGAGAGAGTGAGAAAGAGAGTGAGTGAGAGAGAAACAGAGAGAAAGAGAGAGCTGGAGCAGCTGTATTTGTGGGGACAGTGGTTATCCGAGTGTCTCTTGGGGACAGATTTAAACAGTTAGATATTTTGAAGACGGGGACAGATTAAAAGTGGACATGACCTGAAGAAGCTGCGACTCAATCAAGTTCAGTCGTTTCCTTCAGGAACTCTGCAGTTTAGTTCAACAGGAAGTGAGGAAAGGAAAATATAAACATTTAAACCGTTTGTATGAAAAACATGAAGGTTACATGAAGGTTCTGTTCAGGTGTTTTGGGTCCACGAGTTTCTTGTTCAGCTTGACGCCAGCACTTGGCTCCACACAGATCATCAGGAGCGACTCAGAACACTGAGCTGGGAGCAAAGCTGACAGGGCCTGTAACCCCGCCCACCTCCAGTCTGAGTGCATGACGTCACTGTGTCCGACATCATGAGAGAAACATGTGACAGATTCAGATCGAACCTCACCAGAATCAGAACCCTCAACAGGACCCACCATGTTTTAATGAAACTGTTTCATCTGAAAAACCTGCTCTGCTGCTGCTTCCACAGGACCAGGAGATCCAGGACCAGGAGATCCAGGACCAGGAGATCCAGGACCAGGAGGAACCTGTTGCCTTTGTTCACTTGAGGTTGAATTCTTTTAGAACCTGTCAAAGACCAGACCAGGTTTATAAAGCCCTGAAACTGTGGACCAGAACGATGAGCAGCGATGGTAACATCAAAGGAAACATTAAAGACATGACTGTAAAGTCTAACGACGTCACATTACTCAACAAACCAACTCAGAGTTCTGCTGAACCTGCAGAAATCTAGAACCAGAACACACAGAACCTGTTTCACCAAAAGTGACCTTCAGGTCAAAATCTGAAACTGTCCACGTCTCTCTGTCTATACAGCCTGATCATCAGCCTGAACCCTGAGACGGTGGTGAAGCGGATCCCCCAACCCTGAAGTCAGATGACTTCTGTCACTTCCTCTTTGATTCTGTTTCATTTAATGTTTTTAACCTCGTTTAACTGAAATAAACATGTATTGTACCATTCGAGTGAGGACAGAATGAGGACAAAGTGAGGACAAAGTGAGGACAGAGTAAGGACAGAGTGAAGACAGAGTGAGGACAAAGTGAGGACAGAATGAGGACAGAATGAGGACAAAGTGAGGACAAAGTGAGGACAGAGTAAGGACAGAGTGAAGACAGAGTGAAGACAGAGTGAGGACAAAGTGTGGTCAAAGTGAGGACAGAATGAGGACAGAGTGAGGACAAAGTGTGGTCAAAGTGAGGACAGAGTGAGGACAGAATGAGGACAGAGTGTGGTCAAAGTGAGGACAGAGTGAGGACAGAGTGAGGACAGAATGAGGACAGAGTGAGGACAAAGTGAGGACAAAGTGAGGACAGAATGAGGACAGAGTGAGGACAGAATGAGGACAGAGTGAGGACAAAGTGAGGACAGAGTGAGGACAAAGTGAGGACAGAATGAGGACAGAGTGAGGACAGAATGAGGACAGAGTGAGGATGAAGTGAGGACAAAGTGAGGACAGAGTAAGGACAGAATGAGGACAGAGTAAGGACAAAGTGAGGACAGAGTAAGGACAAAGTGAGGACAGAATGAGGACAGAGTAAGGACAGAATGAGGACAGAGTAAGGACAAAGTGAGGACAGAATGAGGACAAAGTGAGGACAGAGTAAGGACAAAGTGAGGACAGAATGAGGACAGAGCGAGGACAGAATGAGGACAGAGTAAGGACAAAGTGAGGACAGAGTAAG
>NW_023623768.1:0-2241 GCF_014905685.2 Nematolebias whitei | reverse complement strand
AGGACAGAATGAGGACAGAGTAAGGACAGAATGAGGACAGAGTAAGGACAAAGTGAGGACAGAGTAAGGACAAAGTGAGGACAGAGTAAGGACAGAGTGAGGACAGAGTAAGGACAGAATGAGGACAGAGTAAGGACAAAGTGAGGACAGAGTAAGGACAAAGTGAGGACAGAGTAAGGACAGAGTGAGGACAGAGTAAGGACAGAGTGAGATGGATGATGACTTGCTGTGGAGACCCCTGAAGAGGAAACAGCTGAAAGAAGAAGTAAAACAACAGGTTCAGTGTAAATGTTTCTTTGTTTTTTTACACTTTAGTGAAATCACAGAAATATACAAACTCAGCAGAAGGCAATGATATAAAAAGTGACACAGGCGATGACTCATCGTCACATTACATCGTTAACGTTGGCCAAATGACAGATAAAAACAAGGCAATGGTAAATGGCATCCAAGAACGGGTCCTGACGTTGGACATCGCTGCATCAAGGCAACGATTTTCAGTGCGAACATCGAGCAGCGGTGGCGGCGCTGCACGTCAGAGGCTTTCATGGAGGAGCAGTTTTTATTCAAAGCAGATTTGTTTGAAATGCTTCAGATTGTTCACAAGATCAGATTTAATTTGAGTTTTGGTCAATTTTCTAGAAATAAATTTGGAATGAGACGCCGGCAGCTTCTGCAGCTCATTCTGGGGTTTTTAATACCTGAGTGAAAACAACCAATCAGCTGCTGCCCCACCCACTTTTACAGTGACCATTGAAAACATGTTAACATGTTTACACGCTAAAAACATGTTCAACAAGCTAAGAACACATTAACGCATTAAAACTTTAACATGTTAACAAGATCTAAAAAAGTTAAGTCTGGTCCTCTGGACGGGTTCCACAGAACAACTGTGTCAACTCTTGAAACTGTGCCTGCAGTCAACCTACTTCACATATGGGGAGCAATATTATAGGCAGAAACATGGGTGTGCTATGGGGTCTCCAGTTTCTCCTATTGTTGCCAACCTGTACATGGAGGAGGTAGAAAAGAGAGCCTTGACGTCCTTTTCAGGGACACCACCAAGTCATTGGTTCAGGTATGTTGACGACACCTGGGTTAAAATTAAATCTCAGGAAGTCCAACATTTTACTGACCACATCAACTCTGTGGATAAATACATCAAGTTCACAAGAGCCAGTCAGCATCAGGTGAAAAGGAGGAACCCAGACCAGTGGTCATTCCAGATGTTGAGGGAGTATCAGAGAAACTGAGACGTTTATTTTCTAAACATAACGTCCCAGTGGCTTTTAAACCCCAAAATACATTAAAGACTGGTTCATCCCAAAGATCCAGTCCCCCGGCACAAACAGAGTAATATTGTGTATGTTGTTCAGTGTCAGGAAGGTGATCAGTCTTACATTGGGGAAACTAAACAGCCACTGGCCAAAAGGATGGACCAGCACAGAAGATCAACATCATCAGGCCAGGACTCTGTGGTCTACACTCATCTCCAGGCCAGAGGTCACTCTTTCAAGGATGAAGATGTTCACATCCTGGACAGAGAGGAACGATGGTTTGAGGGAGGAGTAAAGGAGGCCATCTTTGTGAAAAGAAACCGTCCATCATTAAACAGGGGCGGAGCCTCCAGGTTCAACTGTCCCCCTCTTACAATGCTGTGATTGCTAGTATCACTCAACCCTCTGTGAACAGTAAACAGCCATCAGGTGCTAATGATCCATTGTTAGGCTGATGGTCCTTCTTGAGCATGTGATCAGCTGGTTCTGGTTGTCAGCAGCAAACTGGTTGATCCACTCTGAGAAGGTGCTATTTAAGA
Source organism: Nematolebias whitei (assembly GCF_014905685.2). NCBI lineage: Eukaryota > Metazoa > Chordata > Actinopteri > Cyprinodontiformes > Rivulidae > Nematolebias > Nematolebias whitei. The sequence continues at coordinate 425 of NW_023623768.1, read as the reverse complement.
GACTGAGCTGAACACAGCACCTCAGACTGAGGAAGTCCTCAGGATGAGAGACGAAACGTTTCTACATTTTTGTTGTTTTGAACCCGTCCAGAGGACCTGAATTTTTTTTTTCTAGCTGGATTACTGAGCATGCAGCAAGATATGTTAACAAAATGTTTACACGCTAAGAACATGTTCAACATGCTAAGAACTTGACACATTAAGAACATGTTAACATGCTTAGAGCATATTAACATATTAAGCACATGTTAAGATGCTAAAAACATGTTAACACATTAAGAACATGTTAACACATTAAGAACATGTCAACACATGAAGAACATGTTAACACATTAAGAGCATGTTAACACATTAAAAGCATGTTAACACATTAAGAAAATGTTAACACATTAAGAACATGTTAACACATTAAGAACATGTCAACA
>NW_023623767.1:0-4188 GCF_014905685.2 Nematolebias whitei | reverse complement strand
CAACTTTTTACATGAAGGCACGGGTTTCAACTGTGAATTTTGGAGCTCGACAAGACGGAGGCTTATTCCCGAGGTCGGCCTGTTAGCTTAGCTGCCTTTAATGATCCAAAAACGTGATTTTGGACAGTTAAAACAGATTTTAAAGAGAAAAGAGAATGGGAGGGGACAGTAAAGAGCACCGGAGTTGAACCGCGTCTTCAGAAGAAAAAGAGAGACACGAAGAAATGATAAAGCCGATAAATGAAAAATAATTTTCATTCATCATGCGATTAATTGATTTATTGTTTATCGCAACAGGCCTAATCTCACCTATGGCCATGAACTCTGGGTAGTGACCGAAAGAACAGATCGCTGATACAGGCATTGGAAATGACTTAGACTCTCCCTTAAAGATAGGGTGAGAAGTTCAATTATCTGGGAGAGACTCTGAGTAGAGCCGCTGCTCCTCCACATCGAGAGGAGCCAGTTGAGGTGGTTCAAGCATCTGGTAAGGATGTTCCCTAGGGATGTTTTCTGGTCATGTCTAACAGGAGGAGTTCCCGACTTGAGAATGCCATGGAGTCCTCCTAAAAGAGCTGGAAGAAGTGGCTGTGGAAAGATGTCTGGGCCTCACTGCTCAAGCTGCTGCCTCAGTGATCCAACAACGAGCAGAAGATAATGGAACAAATGAAAGGAGAGTAAATATATCCAGAGAAATGTGATTAAATGCCATTATCCTTAAATGTAGCCAATATCATTTCTATAGTTTTGTTTAGATCTAATAAACAACCAACTGTAGGCTCCTATTAGACATATTTGTGTAATTAACTATCTAACACTAGCTCATCAGGCTCCCAACATTACTTTTTAAAACAAAAAAAAAAAATAGTAGAAAATACACATTATTCTGAGCAATACTTGAAAAAAAAAGGAATAATAAACTTTGCTGGTGTTCTTTAATGATCAAATATTTCAACTCTATGAAATCTTGCCATTTCGACTCACCCGCTGGGTGACAGGGGCCCTGTACAACACAGTGATGTTTCATTTTGGTTCTGGCACAAGTGGGCATTAGCTAATGGAAGCTGCGCTGTTTGCACACCCACTCTTACGTCTCTCTGAAAGACTGTAAAGGCTGTTTCTATTGCAGTCCACTACTCAGAATCCATTTTCACTATTGGGGAGGGGGGGGGGGATAAAAGTGCCTTTTCTGACATGCCATTGTTCAAACATCAAGCATCCTTAAGATGAAAATGTCCAATGAGCAGGTAAAAAGGTGAAAATGGAGAGAAGGGGGAGCAAGAGGAGTTCTTACGGAGAAGTGGGTGAGAGAAAGTGGGGGTAAAAAGGTTTGGTCCTTTCTAAACAGCGAGAAAGCAAATATACCAGCTCTCAAAAAAAACTTTTGGGGGGGCGGGCGGGGGGGAGGGGAATGATGGCTTGAGATGTGAGTAAAATTGTGTTAGGAAAGTTGAAAAATCACTGAAGCAATAAGAAAAATACCCCTCTGCTTGGATGAAACACTCTGTAATGGCCCTAAAATCATTGAAGAGCTTTCATACATATGCACAATCTTTTGCAAAAATAAAAAAAAGAGCCTGCAGGGACAATTCACCTGTCTTTTATACCAGCTGGCCTGAAAAAATACTGCTTTGATATAACGACATTATTGGTAGTCTGTGAACGCCCGTCCAAAAGCAGTCGGTGCCAGAGGAACTCGAGGGGCAGTTAGGCGTGCCGCTCTCGGTCAGGGTGAGGGTAAAGATGCATTCCCAGGTAAGAAAAGACCTGAATGAAGGAACGGCCACGTGAATGAGTTGAGACGCGACTTACGTCAGTGACCGCTAAACGCAACGAAAAGAGTCAAAACAACTCAACACCAGACTGCCTCTGTCCCCCTGCCATCAGACGGCTTTCTACAGAAACAAAAAACATCCAGTCGTGATAAATATTGTATTCCTTTCACCTTCTGCAGTGCAGCATCCTGTGACTTTAAACAACGTTGCATCTTTCAGCCAGTGGTGTTCTATTCTGGGTTAGCATGGAAAGTTGCGATGACCCGGGTGAAACCCAGGTGCGGACGAAGATGACATATGCCACTGAAGTGTCCAGCTTGCATTCCTGCCTCTTTATTTTTCCACTGTGAAGTGTCTCCAGGGAGGAAGGTGTCACTTTTGACCCTCTGCCTTTTCAAAGCATCTGTCCACTATAGCTCTACAAAAATGCTCTCCTGTTTGGTGCCAGTCTCACCGCGGAGTGACAGAGAATTTCTTAGAAACATACAAAGAGGGATAGATCTATCCATTTCTAAAGATTGATGTGAATATTTGAATCATGAAATAATCACGCTGGTGCTCTTTTACTCTTCCTCATTAGAAATCTCAATTACGCAGACCTCTCCACATTTTTAATTTGAAAATTCCAGATTTTTCCAGACTTCAGTCCCAGACTTCAGTTCACAGTTTTTAGACTAAAATCCGAGCTTAAATTATGAGCAATAATTAAATTCTTATTACTGCTTTGAAACCAAGAGGTTAAAGCAATAGTTCAAATCATTTAAAGTAGATTTCTGTGGTATATCTTATCAAAATAGGAGAAATAGATGAGCTAGTCAGAGCGGCCATCATACGATACATCCAATCTAGAAAAACTTTAGAGGTTCATGCAAACACTCAAATAACTGGTGCATTACCATCAGTTTACATTCCATGGTTATTTGCATGTGCAATTAGCAGCAGCAGCTAACTGTAGCACTTCCAGTGCAGCCTGGATTACCTCAGGCAGGTATGTCAGAAGATCATTTGTGGAAGAACTAAAATGTCGAACTGAAGGCATTATTCAATTTAATAAAATACAGATGTCCAGATATCCATTAGCTCATGTTGGACAAAACTTTTTTTCTCCAAACTGAGGCTGTCCAAAGAACTATCATCAACAGGTAAGATATTAAGTGCTTCTCATGATTCCACAAAACCCCACTTTAATGAGTCATAAATATTGCGTTGACATTTATGTTTCTGTCTGGCTTTTTACATCAATATTTCCACAAATATTTTCAAATTAGTTATAGTTTTACGTGAAACGACAGTCTGTGCCTTTGGAGGAAATTTACCAAAAGGGATTTTCTTTACTGCAGTTACCTCTAACCAACATGCACTATTGTCCACACTTTTTAATATTTAATTTACAGAAAGGTTATGTAGAATATTTAGCTTCATGGTGGACCAAAGAACCCCATTGCTTTCGGATGTTAGTATGCTAAACTTGAGGATGTGGTTGAAGATCCATCCTTGACTTGTCTTTCCTAATTTATCTATATATTATATATGAAACAGACTAATGACAAATTCCACACTTTTAAATCTGCATAGAAGCCCTGACAGGTTTGGTGTCACCATAAAACTTACCAGGCGTTTGGAAGTTTAGCCGTCGGAGCTCGACTGGATCAGTGGGATGAAGAAGGGGCATTTCCTTGCTGTTGGGGAGACTTCCTTTCCTGGCTTCTGTTTCTGCTCTTTTTCTGTGAAACAGAATGAAATTTGAAATGATCTCAGACAGGAAAAAAGACAGACTAATTGTTGTCTTGTGAATAAGGAAGGCAGATATGTACATAAGGAGGTGACAGGAATGCGTTCTTTCAGTAGTCAGGGCTACGTAGGATGGTCCAAATAACTATTTCATGGTAAAGTGTCAAGCTGTACAATCACCATTAGCTATTTAATACTTCTCTTAGAGAAGCCTAATGTTCAGTTTTCAGTGGTACTGTCCAATAATATTGAATGTAAAAATGACTAGAAGCTGCAGTTATGGCAGGGGCTTCATTTGATTGTACTGAATGTGCTGTGTATTGTTTTGCACTATTAGTGACTAGCGTATATCTTAGATCCTTATGTACGGTTTCTTTTTACACTTTATATTTTTTGCTATTGTTGGATGTAACTGGAACCCTGTGTACACAATTCGCTCCACCTCATGTACCACGTGATTTGAACGACATCAAAGAACCTTGACCTTGAATCTGCTCTACTTCCTGTAAAATGATTATTATTATATCCTAATTGCAACAAATACTATGTTATTTACAGAGCATTCGTACTTGTTCCACTTATTTCCCTTTTATTGGCGTCTTTTTTTAGTACAAACCGGATTCCAAAAAAGTTGGGACACTAAACAAATTGTGAATAAAAACTGAATGCAATGATGTGGAGG
>NW_023623766.1:1265-4189 GCF_014905685.2 Nematolebias whitei | reverse complement strand
ACGAGCTGTGATTGGTCGAGAACCGCTGTTTGGAACGTTCTGATTTGCTGAGAAGCTGGTGACGTAACGCCGTGTACGTCCACTCTCTGGCATCAGTGCATAAAGCCCACCCCCGATGTCCACGTGTCTTTAAAGTCACGTGACCCCGGAAATGAAGCTCGTTTTTAACGGCGTCTTCCTTAGTGGTTAAAACAGCTGAATAAAGCCCTGAAATCCGCTGATAACCTGATGAGTCTATGCATAAAGAGCGTGCTTTTGAAGCGACGCCACGTTCAAGCTTTAAATCCATCTATAACAGGGGTGCCCAACCTTTTTTGAACCAAGAGCTACTTTTGAAGTCGGCAATTTGCCGAGAGCTACTCGTCCAGTCTCATTATCAACAAACATAATTTTTCATCAATCCCTACTCCTCACTTCTTTAAAGTAAATAAAACAGAACGTGATGTGTCTATAGGAGACAACTTTTTATGCAAGCTGTATAAAATAAATGTGTCTCTACCTTAGTGGGACTTCTGACACTGAGAGGAGGAGGCCAGGGTCTCATAAGATGGGCAGTATGAGGTGGTTGCGAGGCGCAGGCAGGTCTCCAGATGATCATCATTCATTGTAGATCTGTTTTTGGACTTGATGATTTTCATGTGTGAAAAAGCAGACTCACACAGGTAGGTAGATCCAAAAAGTGTTGTTAAGTTCAAAGCACATCTTCGGATGTTAGGATACTTTTCTTCTGACAGCAGACTCCAGAACTCTCCATCCACGCCAGGTGATGCTCTGGATTTGATCCCAATGTCATTTTGCAGACTCAACACCTCATTTTCAACACCAGAGCTGTCCAGCTGAAACACAGACACCAATTTGGACACAATGTCATCCACATCAACATTTCCAAAAGGATAACACATGTAGCTGGTAACAGGCCCGATGGAGGAAAAGTCAGTAAATCGTCTCTCAAATTCTGCTGAGATGCTCTGAACCTGCTTAGAATAGTGTGCACTGTCCAGTTGTGGGACTTCTTTCCCTTGGCGCTGTAGCTCTGCCTCCATGTGTGGGAAGTTTCGCAGGTCCCTGCGTTGCAGCCGACTTGTGAGCAGTTGCAGCCTGCTTTTGAAGGTGCTCACAGAACTGATCATGTGGATTATGTTTTTGTCCTTTCCCTGAAGCTCCAAATTCAGTTCATTGAGCAGGCTGGTGAGATCTGTGAGGAAGGCTAAATCCAAAAGCCACTGGGTGTCCTCTAGTTTTGAATGTTCACCATGATCTGACAGCTTCAGAAAATCCCTGATCTCAGGCAACAGCTCACTGAATCTGTCCAGAAATTTACCTCTGCTTAGCCACCTGACGTCCATGTGCAGCAGCGGGTCTGTGGGGTCTGCTCCTGCCTCCTCCAAGTGAGCCCGGAACAACCTCCTCTGCAGACTCCTGGCCCTTATAGAGCACACAGTTTTCATGGCAACATCCATCACTTCCTTCATGTTTAAAATCTTCCCACACAGGGCCTGTTGGTGGATGATGCAGTGATAGTGCAAAATGTCTGGGAAAGCATCATTCTGCTTGCAGAGTGCAACAAATCCACTGGTGTGACCAGTCATTGCTGGAGCGCCATCAGTTGTTATAGAAATTAGTTTAAAGAGGGGCAAGTTGCTTTTATTAACAAACTCCATAAACACATTAAAAATATCTTCTCCTCTTGTATGTCCCTTCAAAGGCAAGATGGTGAGCAGCTCCTCTTTTGCACTCATGTCTGCAAAGGCCATTCTGATAAAAACACACAGCTGGGCTACATCCACCATGTCTGTCGACTCATCAAACTGAAGAGAGAAACACTCACATTGTTCCATGTCCTTTTTTAGCTGCTCCTCCACATCCACAGCCATTCCCTCACATCGCCGTGTCACTGTTTGTCTGGACAACTGCACGTCTTTAATAGCAGCTACGATCTCACTTTTATTTTTAAAATCATGAAAAAGCGCATCTGCAGCCTCAATAAACGCTTCTTTCATAACTTGTCCATCGCTGAAAGACTTCTTATGTTGAGCCAGGATGCGGCTAACACGGTAGGAAGCTATCGTAGCAGCTTTACCTTTTGTGCTGGGGCGAGTGAAGACTGATTGCTGGGCTGCAAGCTTGTTTTTTAGCTCCCGCACTTTCTGAGTCCGTAAAGAACTTTTAAGAGGGAAATCTGTCTCAAACCATTTGTGCATCGTCTTGAAATGCCGCTCCAAGTTACACTTTTTGGGTAAGGCAACGCTCGAATTACAGATGAGGCAAATGGACTTCGAATTAGAATAAACAAAAAAATACTCCTCCTCCCACTCTGTGTGAAAATAATAAGTTTTCGTTTGCTTGTTCGCTAGTTTTCCATCCATGTTTTCTGCGCACCGACATTACTCCACTACTGAGCCTAAAGTCTCGTGAGAGCACTGTGTCACCGCACCCAAAACTCGCGAGACTATGTCTGTGAGAATACAAGTCAAGGCTTCACTTCGCGGGCGACTGGGAACCAGCTCGCGAGCGACTGGTTGGGCACACCTGGTCTATAAATTCTGATTTGGACCGAGTTTGTCCGTTGCTAATCGTAGCTAACAGCTAACGACCGGATGTCAACAGGATGGTTCACAGGAAGTCGTCAGTGGCTCCTACCGGTAAAAGTAAGCTTACACCACCACATGCTGTTGAAAACGGAGTATTACAGTTTTTCAGAACTGAGAGCTGCAAACTTGCTTTTCATTTTCATTTTTATTTTGTTAATCAAGCTTGGTTTATGAGTTACTGTTTTAAATAGCAAATTCTAGTAAATTAAACTGCTTAAGGAGCGTTTAAAACTACAAAGTTGTTGTCAGACTTTTTAGAAAGTATTGCAGGTTTATTAATTTTAAGTGCATTGGAGTAAATAAACACTGAAATAGCCTGGTTCTTGTATCTGT
>NW_023623766.1:0-1165 GCF_014905685.2 Nematolebias whitei | reverse complement strand
GTGAAACTCACTGCTCACTTAAATACAAACATTTACCTGTTGAAAACTCTAAGATTGCGACGGTTTAACCAGATAGGTTTTGCTGAACAGTAAATACAACCATGGCAGATTTAACAAAAGCTGAGAATGCTAATGTTGTTCCATGTGATGAAAAGGACTGGCTTGAGACAGCTCTGAAGCTGCTCACAGATTCCATATCTACATATGGTGATCAGGTGGACCGCATGAACTCAACAGAGTTATTTGCAGGCAGTGTAAATTCTACAGCCATAACGAAGTCAAGCTATGAACAGCTAGCTAAAATAGCACTCTTGCTAAAAGCTGAATTTTACCTTGAGGCCAACAGGGCAGAAGCCCTTGAAATAAAGTTGAAACGCGAGACAGAGTCCCGAGAAACAATAATTGATGAGTGTCTACTCAAAGCACAGTTTCAATTGGTGAAGGAGAACTGGGAGGATAAATTGAAATGTGAAAAGGATCTCTCACAAGCTCAGCTGTTGTTACAAGCAGATTCATATGAGAAAAAGCTGTGTGAAGGCGGGATGAAGTACCAAGCACTGTGTTTAGACTATGATGCTCTGCACCAACAGATGTAGCTAACATCAAAATCTCTGGACGAGTGCATATTGGAAAAAGCGGCGTTAGTCCAACAAAGCGTGCGTTTACAAAGTGAATGGGTCAGAGTCCAGGTCAACCATCACCACCTCAGAAGGATTTTGCTGTACCTCCTACACATAATCTCCTTATGCCACCTCCATGTGAGTCTGGTGAATCACCTCCACGTGATTACTTTGTTCCGCCTTCACCAATCCCTCAGCCTCCGCACTCAATAGCGGTATTACATAAAATAGCTAAATATATACAACGCTTTGAGCCAGGGCCCTTGGGTTCAACTGACACTAAGGCCTATCTGAATGACCTTGACTTCCAATTAAGAAGCTATCCCAACGCTAGAGTTGAGGATAAAATAAGTTTGATCAGGCTCACTTCAGCCAGGACGGTGTTTTCCTTTATAGAGCGTCAACCTGATGCCACAAGAAAGGATTACCCCCTGTTATGTGCTGCTCTAATGAAAGAGTATACCCCTTGTGCGGGACCTGGTAGATATCCAGCCACCGACAAGGTCATGCAAGGTAAGAATGAGCACCCAAGGGCATATTATTCC
>NW_023623765.1:0-4189 GCF_014905685.2 Nematolebias whitei | reverse complement strand
GAGAGATAGATAGATAGATAGATAGATAGATAGATAGATAGATAGATAGATAGATAGATAGATAGATAGATAGATAGATAGATAGATAGATAGATAGATAGATAGATAGATAGATAGATAGATAGATAGATAGATAGATAGATAGATAGATAGATAGATAAAACAGATTAAAATAATATTCTCAAAATGTGTGATAAGTACAATACAAATACTTGGCTATAATTAATGTCTTTATCCTACAACAAACCTTCAATGACCAACCAAAAAGTAGAATTGTGGATAATAATTCTTAAAACTTGGTTAAATATAACAAGTGCTTTCTAATAAAATAATCAACTTTATCAGTCTATGAATCTGTTTTAGTGACTGCCAGCTGGATGGTTTTTCAAAATTTTGTTGACCCTTTTGGGTCCAAATGGGTGTTTGAAGCTCCAGACTCTTTTTTATAGAGCAGTTACTCATTTTAGGCTTATGTCTCTGAAAATAAACAAAAATGAACTTTCCAAGCACAAGAAAACAAATAATAGACCCCCCCTCTCCCCCAAATTTAATAAATTAAAATAAAATAAATAAAAGGTTAATGTTTATGAGTCTCCTAATGTTCTGGATCTACAATAATTTAAAGAAAACTTTTGGCCTTTCTCCAAAATATTGTTCAAGCGGTTGAGAGTTTAAAAATGAGGGGGGGGGGGGGGAATGAAATCATGCTTTTTATTTATTTATTTATTTATTTTCTTTCTTTTCTTAAATTCAAATGTTTCTGGCCCAAGAGTCCATTCATTGACAGTTCTGGCCCACCTATGAAAATGTTTGGACACCTTTGCTTTGTTTAGATGTTTATAAACCACATGAGGGCACTAAAGTATATATAAAAAAATAAATATAAAAATAAATAAATAAAAAATATACAGTTTGTATGACTCTGATTTGTAATAATCTCCATAAAAATTGATTAGTACTGGAAGTACTGGATTTCTGCTTGGAAATAATTCATAATTTTGTCAAATGTATTGACAACGTGTTGGTTTTTAAAAAAAATATAAATTATTGTGGTTTATTTTTCTGTTACATGAAAACCTCAGGCATCTAATGGCTCAGTTGAGCTCATGATATAGTTACACAAGCAACTTGTTTTTTGTAAAGTGTTACATTTTAATGTGCTTGTAGCAATTAAAAAAACTGTCTCTTATAATAATATATTCTTCAGTAAAATTACTGTTGATCATTAAACAGATTGAGACACATAGCTTCTGATTTAATGTTTTGTCTTATCACCTTGAGAGACTCTGCAGCAAAGCTCTGCTTGAGGTGTCTGACTCATGTCTTACCACAACAGCAGCATCTATAACACAAAAAAACCTCACACACTATATAAAAATGTGATGTCACTTGCTCGTCTTTACTGTTTTCAGTCAGGCTGTGGTCAAGTTTAAGTGGCTGGTTCACGGTTCTTTATTGTTATTTGCATAACATGTGGTATATGAGGTGGAACGAAATTGTGTATTCAAGGTCCCAGTTACACCCCAAAATAGCAACAATATAACGTATAAAAAGAAACAGTATACAAGAATCCAAGATATATGCTAAACAATAATAAAATAATGTAATGCGGTGTATTAAACAGCAGCCTGAACATGAGTCTGTTGTGAGCAGATGGGTATAAATACAGCAGCTTAAAGGCATGAGATCAACAACGATAGTTGGACTCATCATTGTTTGTGATGCATCCAACTATCGTCTGCAAACTTTACAATATGACAGCCTGGTGGGTGCGCAGCAGAGGTGTAGTCTACGTGGTACGTGGGTATACGGAGTATATCCACTAAAAAAGCATAAGAATTTCAGTATGCCCAGTTAAAAGTGCCCAATGATACATGACATATCATTAGCCATGTGTCATTGATATGTTAAACGGCAGTTCAATGCTTCTGTAACAATCTGTCTGTATGCAGCGCTTGTTTATTACATTCGCTTATCCAGCGAATTATTGTATAATTCTGTACTTACTACTTAATACTTGAACATGTTTTGCTTTGATACTGTTTTATGAATTCTATAACATGTTTTTAATACAAAGCCAGCTGTTGTACAAAGTTTGTTGTTCGTTTATTCAAATATAAGCGCCAGAGAAATTTGGAAATGTTCAATAAGCTTAAAAATCAAAATAAATTGATGATTACATTGTACTAACCAGAGTACTTTGGTTTCTAAGCACAGTATACCCATTGCAAAAATGTAGACTACACCACTGGTGCGCAGTCATTATGTGAGCAGAGTGAACAGGAGGGGGCTCAACACACAGCCCTGAGCTCTGGTTATGGTTACACCTATTAGATTTTGTAGTTTCCTGTGCACATTCGACCTATGAGTATATTTTTACCCAAAAACAATTTGTCATGTTGAGAGCTTCACTGAGGTAAAAAAAAAAAGAAAAAAGATTGAATTACATGTACATGGGAGGAAAAAAATCAATTGTTATCATGAAAACTCACATAAGATTGACAAATATTTATAATGAGTGTTATATCTTTTTGTTGGGTGCAATTTTGGTTATTTGTAATGTTTAAATGCACTACTAAAAACAAAAAAATAAAACCAATGTCTATGATTTTATGCACAACCATATGTCCACAAATGACCCAGAACCTTTTACTGAATAGGAAATATTAACCAATTCAAAAGAAGACACACATTTACCAGAATTGCTACCGTGATTTTATCTGTACCTTTAATACCTCCAGATTTTCAGTACATGGTTGAGTAAAAATCTACGGAATTTTTTACTCATTTTACTTGCATTATTAAAACAATAAGCCCTCACTTTTCTACTATTTTTGAGCCATAATTGACATTGTGGTTTTATCATCCATGGACAGAGTTTCTGATAAAAGACAGAGAAGAAAATGGAGCATCATGTCTTGGAAAAACAATTCTGCAGCAGATATTTCCCAAAATAATCAGGATAATGACAACGCCAGCTGAGGGAGACAAACTAAAGTTTGCTGTGTCTTGGCTGTTCTTTGTGTTACCTTTACATTGTTTTGTTCAACTTTTCACTTTCAATGTGATTCAGGAGAACCTTCAGTCAAAACCTTTCTCAGCTGTCATTTTGGCACAAGAAAAAATATATAGTTAATGATATTTATAGCCGCTGCATTCTGTTGAAGCGCTGCAGTTCCAGGAGCTCCCCTAATGAAGCCGGGCTCACGATCATGACCTACCTGGACGTTTCAAGCTCCACTAAAAATATGCTTATCCCAACGATGAGTCAAGTGACAAATGGCAAGCAGACAAAGTCAGTGTTAGGCTGCTGATTTCACAGTTAAAGGAGCGGCCACTGTTCCTCGCTCCAGAGCTGGCAGACTGAACAGTGTTAACGCAGATGATTGGACCAAGATGACTGGACACAAGTACAGCCAATAATGTTCAATGTCTGCTGCAAAACAAGAGTTACATGATTTATTATTATTATATTAATATGCTACACAGTATATATTATTATATAGTTAGACATTATTTCCAAACAACTGGCAAACTGATATTATGTGTACAGTATTAAGTTGAGAATATTGTAATTAAAAACATTTTAAACAAGCATTTAATAGGAAATAGACCATTGTGGGAGCATGTTTCAGTGTGTGTGTGTGTGTGGGGGGGGGGGGGGGGGAGGTGGGCGGTATGTATGATCCTAAATATCCAGAAGAATATTGTAGTATCAAATTCAATTCAATTCAAAAATACTTTAATAATCCCAAAGAGAAGTAAGTGTTGTCGTAGCTCACCATCCTGGATTCATTCAAGACTTGTTATAGATGCTGATCGCTGTGGGCAGGAAGTATCTCCTGCAGCGAATCCAAAGAATCTGGCCACAGGTACCATCCACCCGGATCCAGCTTGCTGTCAGATCTAGCGGGTCTCTCGGTCCTCCTAGGCAGCAGGACCACATGAATGCCGGGCAGAATTCCTCCGTGAGCGATGGTCACTCCTCCCAGCAGTTTGCCGAGCTCCTCGTTGCCACAGACAGATGCCGGGGGATGATCCTGGTCCTCCCGTTGTCACGAGCCGAGTTTCCCACCAGCTCCAGGATCTCGGCGGTCAGGTACTCGAGCACTGCTGCCAGGTTGACGGGAATTCATCCACGGCGCCTCCTTTTCAACTCATTTGGGATTTGGGACTGGAAATATATGCA
>NW_023623764.1:0-4190 GCF_014905685.2 Nematolebias whitei | reverse complement strand
TGAAGGACCAGCTCCCCTCCTTCGGGTTTGGACTGTAAGGACAAAAACGCTCTTCAAACAAACCACTCAGGTCTTCCCCTCTGGACCAACATTAACCTGTCGTCCCTCTTTCCAGGAGTTGCTGAGAAGCAGCGTGTGGATTTTCACTGTAAATAATAAACACTGTTCTTTTTGTACTTCACCTGTGTCTGCCTCGTTCTGGGTCTCATACCATCTGGGTTCCCCGCGTAATCCTAACAGAAATGCTCCAGTCACAAAAGACCCAGAATGAGACCAAGAGCGAGCAGACAACCCCCGGTTCCCCGGAGGAACGGATCGACGGGTTGGATAAAGTTCTACATCAGATGCTGACTCACCAAACCACAGTCCAGTCCAACCTTCAGGAGCTCGGAGGTATGATTTATTCCATTAAACGTCAACTACAAGCTTCTTCCTCCTCAGCTCCAGTCGTTCCGCCTGCCCCCGTGGCTCCTGGTCCCACTCCTCCTATTCAACAAATATTCATTAAACCTCCTGAGTTCTTCACCGGAGACCCTGACCAATGTGGCGGCTTCTTGGTGCAGTGCAGACTCGCCTTCGAGGGGGCTCCCTCTCAGTTCTCCTCGGACGCGGCCAAGATCACCTTTTTCGTAAGTCAGCTCAAGGGGAACGCTCTCCGGTGGGCTCACTCGTTTCTTCTGAGCCATGATAATCCCCCTGCAACCTATGAACTATTTCTGCATGAGTTTCGTAGGATTTTTGATCGCCCCCTGCAGACGTCGAACGCTGCCAAACGTTTGTTGAATTTACAACAGGGCCATCGTAACGCTTCGGAGTTCGCCCTGGAGTTTCGGATCCTTGCTGCCCAAACAGGATGGGACGAGCCTGCCCTCCAAGGTATTTTCTTAAACGGGAGTTACTGGTGGGAACTTCTGCGTTAACCTCCCCATTTAAACTGTTGCTTCCCATGGTCATTCAGACACCTGACCATCGCTTTTCGTTTTCTGCTCTCATCGACTCGGGTGCTGAACAAAACATGATTAGTGCTGATTTAGTTAGAGAATATTCTTTGCCAACTCGTGAGATTCCTCCGATTTCTGTCACCGGACTAACCGGAGACACATTGACCCGTATAAATCTTAAAACTACCGATTTGCATGTCATCATCTCAGGTAATCATCATGAGATGACAGATTTCTTTGTGTTTAACTCTCGTACGCCCCAAATAATTTTAGGTTTCCCCTGGCTTCGAAACCATAACCCTGTTATTAATTGGGAGCGCGGCTGCGTTGACAAATGGAGTGACAAGTGACTCAGTAACTGTCTTCGCTCCGCCATTAACGAGTTCCCTCGGGACACGCCTCCTCTAGAGGAGATCGGCCTCACCTCTGTTCCTGCTGAATACCGCGACCTAGCGGCAGTCTTTAGCAAACAACGAGCCTCATCTCTTCCTGCTCATCGTCCCTATGACTGCTCGATTGACTTATTACCTGGCGCCCCCTTGCCGTCAAGTAGACTTTATAATATTTCTGGTCCCGAAAGGGAATCTATGTCCAATTATATTAATGAATCCCTTGCCTCAGGTATTATTAGACCCTCAACCTCGAATTAAGAAACGCTTACCACCTCGTGCGTATTAAGAAGGGCTATGAGTGGAAAACGGCTTTTCGCACTCCTTTGGGTCATTTTGAATATTTAGTTATGCCCTTTGGGTTGACCAATGCCCCCACGGTTTTTCAGGCGCTCGTCAACGATGTCCTGCGCGACTTTATTGGTAATTTTGTTTTCGTCTACCTCAACGATATTCTTATTTTTTCTCGCGACCCCTCTCAGCACACGGCTCAAGTCCGTACAGTTCTTCAGCGGCTGCTAGAGAATCAGTTGTTCGTTAAGGCGGAGAAATGTGAGTTTAATACCTCCACCGTCTCCTTCCTAGGTTTTATTTTTGAGGGCGGACGTTGTTGAACCGACCCCGAGAAGAACAGGGCGGTAGTCTAATGGCCGAACCCCGAATCCAGGAAACAGTTACAACATTTCCTGGGCTTCGTAAATTTTTACAGGCGGTTTATTAAAGATTATAGTCGTGTCGCCGCCCCCCTGTCTCAGCTCACTTCCACCGCCCGAGCCTTTCACTGGACCCCAGAGACTGAGGCCGCCTTCAAGAAGCTAAAATCCCTCTTTTCCTCCGCACCCATCCTCTGCCACCCAGACCCTACGCACCAGTTCATTCTGGAGATGGACGCCTCCGACACTGGGGTAGGGGCGGTCCTTTCTCAGCGAGCACCCTCAGACAATAAAGTTCATCCCTGCGCCTTCTTTTCCTGACGTCTCTCTCAAGCGGAGCGCAACTACGACGTGGGCAACCGCGAGCTGTTGGCGGTCAAGCTCACGTTGGAGGAATGGCGGCACTGGTTGGAAGGCACTGAGATCCCTTTTTTGATTTGGACCGACCACAAAAATTTGACTTACCTTAGGAACGCCAAGCGTCTGACCCCGGTCAGGCCCATTGGTCGCTTTTTTTTAATAGATTTAATTTTGTCCTTATTTTCCGTCCGGGCTCTAAAAACGTCAAACCTGACGCCCTGTCCAGGCAGTTTGCCCCTCCTGACTCGCCTGAGAGCTCCGATAACATTGTTCCCTCCACCTGTATTGTCGGCTCCCTCTCCTGGCCCATCACCGCTACCGTTCAGGAGGCCCTTCTCTCCGAACCCGATCCTGGTGGTGGTCCCCCCAGTACCCTCTTTGTTCCTTCCAGCGTGCGGTCCGACGTGCTCCAGTGGCTCCCCTTGAACAAACTCTCTTGCCACCCTGGAGTCAACCGCATGCTCGCTCTCACTAAGACCCACTTCTGGTGGCCCTCCATGTCCAAAGACATTAAGGACTTTGTTTCGGCCTGTCCCGTCTGTGCCAGGAACAAGTCTGGTACACAACCTCCGGCTGGCCCTCTGCTTCCCCTCCCGACCCCTAGTTGCCCCTGGTCCCACATCACCCTCGATTTCATGACCAGCCTTCCCCCATTTGACGGCAACACCACCATCCTCACTGTTGTTGACCGTTTCTCTAAGGCTGCTCACTTTGTTCCCCTTCCTAAGCTCCCTTCTGCCCTTGAGACTGTTCACCTTCTTACCCTTCATGTTTTCAGGCTCCATGGGATCCCTTCGGACATTGTCTCTGACCGAGGCCCGCAGTTTATCTCCCAGGTCTGGCACTCCTTCTGCAAGTCGCTCAGGGCGTCTGTTAGCCTTACCTCCGGCTACCATCCTCAGGCTAACGGGCAAGCTGAACGCTGCAATCAGGAGTTGGAGTCCACCCTGCGTTGCCTGGTCGAGTCCAATCCTTCGTCCTGGAGCTAACATTTGGTTTGGGCGGAATACGCCCACAATTCCCACCGTTCCTCTGCCACCGGTATGTCCCCCTTCGAAGCCTCCCTTGGGTACTTTCCTCCTCTTTTCCCCAGTCTTGAGCTCGACTGTGCGGTCCCATCCGTGCAGCATCACTTCCGGCGTTGTCGTCGCATCTGGCGCCAGGCCAAGGCGGCCCTCCTTAGGACCGTGGCCTAGGCTAAACGGTTCGCGGACCGCCACCGTTCAGCGACACCCGCCTACCAGGTTGGCCAGCAGGTTTGGTTGTCCACCAGGGACATCAAACTGTGGGACACCCCCCGCATCATTAATCCCTCTGCGGTCCGTCTCCAACTCCCCAGGGCCATGAGGATTCACCCAATCTTCCATGTTTCCCAGGTCAAGCCCGTCTCCCTCAGGCCCTTGTGCCCCCCTTCTGACCTCCCCCCACCGCCCCGCCTGATCGACAACCACCCTGCGTTCACCGTCAGATGCATCCTGGACGTGCGACGTAGGGGTTTCCAGTACCTAGTCGATTGGGAGGGGTGTGGTCCTGAGGAGAGGTCATGGATCCCCAGGTCCTTTATCCTCGACCCCAGCCTCATCTTCAGGGTCTTCAGAGACCACCCCGAGAAGCGCCTCAGGTCGCTTGGAGGCGATTCTTGAGGGGGGGTACTGTAAGGGTCCCACTGCCTGCAGCCTGCCTTGCTGATGGCCACTGATTAACAACACCTGGCGGTCATCAGCCTGATGAGCCTCTCCATCTACAAAAGGCTGCAGCCCAGTGTGACTCATCGCTGGAGTATATCACCTCTCATGTTTACTGGTTCCTCGTGTTTTTTGGATCTCCTCGTGACCTGATCTGGATCC
>NW_023623763.1:0-4190 GCF_014905685.2 Nematolebias whitei | reverse complement strand
AAATTACAGTCTGATACTTTTGATCAAGTTACAGATAGGATACTTCAGATCAAGTCACAGATCTGATAGTTCTGTTCGAGGTACATATGTGTTATTTCTGATCAAGTTTTAGATCTGATACTTCTGATCAAGTTATAGATCTGATACTTCTTATTAAGTTACGGAACTGATACTTCTGATAGAGTTACAGATGTGATACTTCTGATCAAGTTACAGATATGATACTTCTGACCAAGTTATAGATCTGATACTTCGGATCAAGTTGCCGATCTGATACTTCTGATCAAGGTACAGATCTGATACTTCTGATCAAATTACAGATCTGATACTTCTGATCAAATTACAGATGTAATACTTCAGACTGAATTATAGGTCGGATACTTCAGATCAAGTTACATATCTGATACTTATGATTAAAGTTACAGATCTGATATTTCTGATCGAGTTACAGATATGATACTTCCGATCAAATTACAGACATGATACTTCTGATCGAGTTACAGATCGGATACTTCTGATCAAGTTACAAATTTGATACTTTTGATCAAGTTACAGATCGGATACTTCTGATCAAGATACAGATCTGATACTTTTGATCAAAATTAAGATTGGATACTTCTGATCAAGTTGCATATCAGATATTTCTGATCAAGTTACAGGATGGATTCTTCTGATCAAGTTACAGAAATGATACTTCTGATCAAGTTACAGATCGGATACTTCTGACCAAGGTATAGATCTGATACTTCTGATCGAAATACAGATATAATACTTCAGACTGAATTATAGGTCGGATACTTCTGATCAATTTACAGATCTGATACTTCTGATCAAGTTACAGATTTGATACTTATGATCGAGTTAGAGATCGGATACTTCTGATCAAGTTACAAATTTGATACTTTTGATCAAGTTACAGATCTGATACTTCTCATCAAGTTACAGATCTGATACTTCTGATCAAGTTACATATCTAATACTTATGATTAAAGTTACAAATCTGATATTTCTGATCGAGTTACATATATGATACTTCTGATCAAATTACAGACATGATACTTCTGATCGAGTTAGAATCGGATACTACTGATCAAGTTACAGATCAGATACTTCTGATCAAAATTAAGATCGGATTCTTCTGAGCAAGTTACAGAACGGATACTTCTGATAAAATTACAGATTAGATACTTCTGATCAAGTTACAGATGTGATACTTCTGATCAAGTTAAAGATCTGATGATTCTGATCAACTTATAGATCGGATACTTTTGATCAAATTACAGATGCGATACTTCTGATCAAGTTATAGATCTGATGATTCTGATCAAGTTATAGATCTGATACTTAAGATCAAGATACAGTTTGGATACTTCTGATCAAGTTAAAGATCTGATACTTCTGATCAAGTTACAGATCGATATTTCTGATCAAATTACAGATCGGATACTTTTGATCAAGTTACAGATAGGATACTTCTGATCAAGTCACAGATCTGATAGTTCTGTTCGAGGTACATATGTGTTATTTCTGATCAAGTTTTAGATCTGATACTTCTGATCAAGTTATAGATCTGATACTTATTAAGTTACGGAACTGATACTTCTGATCGAGTTACAGATGTGATACTTCTGATCAAGTTACAGATTTGTTATTTCTGACCAAGTTATAGATCTGATACTTCGGATCAAGTTGCAGATCTGATACTTCTGATCAAGTTACAGATCTAATACTTATGATTAAAGTTACAGATCTGATATTTCTGATCGAGTTACATATATGATACTTCTGATCAAATTACAGACATGATACTTCTGATCGAGTTAGAATCTGATACTACTGATCAAGTTACAGATCAGATACTTCTGATCAAAATTAAGATCCGATACTTCTGATCAAGTTACAAATTTGATACTTCTGATCAAGTTACAGATCGGATACTTTTGATCAAGTTACAGATAGGATACTTCAGATCAAGTCACAGATCTGATAGTTCTGTTCGAGGTACATTTGTGTTATTTCCGATCAAGTTTTAGATCGGATACTTCTGATCAAGTTACATATTTGATACTTCTGACCAAGTTATAGATCTGATACTTCGGATCAAGTTGCAGATCTGATACTTCTGATCAAGGTACAGATCTGATACTTCTGATCAAATTACAGATGTAATACTTCAGACTGAATTATAGGTCAGATACTTCAGATCAAGTTACAGATCTGATACTTATGATTAAAGTTACAGATCTGATATTTCTGATCGAGTTACAGATATGATACTTCCGATCAAATTACAGACATGATACTTCTGATCGAGTTACAGATCGGATACTTCTGATCAAGTTACAAATTTGATACTTTTGATCAAGTTACTGATCTGATACTTCTCATCAAGTTACAGATCTGATACTTCTGATCAAGTTACAGATCTAATACTTATGATTAAAGTTACAGATCTGATATTTCTGATCGAGTTACATATATGATACTTCCGATCAAATTACAGACATGATACTTCTGATCGAGTTACAGATCGGATACTTCTTATCAAGTTACAAATTTGATACTTTTGATCAAGTTACAGATCTGATACTTCTGATCAAAATTAAGATCGGATACTTCTGATCAAGTTGCAGATCAGATATTTCTGATCAAGTTACAGATTGGATTCTTCTGATCAAGTTACAGAACGGATACTTCTGATCAAGTTACAGATCAGATACTTCTGATCAAGTTACAGATGTGAAACTTCTGATCAAGTTATAGATCTGATACTTAAGATCAAGATACAGTTTGTATACTTCTGATCAAGTTAAAATCTGATACTTCTGATCAAGTTATAGATCGATATTTCTGTTCAAATTACAGATCGGATACTTTTGATCAAGTTACAGATAGGATACTTCAGGTCAAGTCACAGATCTGATAGTTCTGTTCCAGGTACAGATGTGTAATTTCTCATCAAGTTTTAGATCTGATACTTCTGATCAAGTTATATATCTGATACTTCTTATAAAGTTACGGATCTGATACTTCTGATCGAGTTACAGATGTGATACTTCTGATCAAGTTACAGATCGGATACTTCTGACCAAGTTATAGATCTGATACTTCTGATCAAGTTACAGATCTGATACTTCTGATCAAGTTACAGATCGGATACTTCTGATCAAGTTACAGATCTGATACTTCTGACGAAGGTATAGATCTGATACTTCTGACCAAGGTATAGATCTGATACTTCTGATCGAATTACAGATTTAATACTTCAGACTGAATTATAGGTCAGATACTTCAGATCAAGTTACAGATCGGATACTTCTGACCAAGTTATAGATCTGATACTACTGATCAAGTTACAGATCTGATACTTTTGATCAAGTTACAGATCTGATACTTCTGATCAAGTTACAGATCGGATACTTAGGATCAAGTTGCAGATCTGATACTTCTGATCAAGTTACAGATCTGATACTTCTGATTGAATTACAGATGTAATACTTCTGACTGAATTATAGGTTGGATACTTCAGATCAAGTTACAGATCTGATACTTATGATTAAAGTTACAGATCTTATATTTCTGATCGAGTTACAGATATGATACTTCTGATCAAATTACAGACATGATACTTCTGATCGAGTTATAGATCGGATACTACTGATCAAGTTACAAATTTGATACTTTTGATCAAGTTACAGATCTGATACTTCTGATCAAAATTAAGATCGGATACTTCTGATCAAGTTGCAGATCAGATTCTTCTGATCAAGTTACAGAACGGATACTTCTGATCAAGTTACAGATGAGATACTTCTGATCAAATTACAGATGTGATACTTCTGATCAAGTTATGGATCTGATGATTCTGATCAAGTTATAGATCTGATACTTAAGATCAAGATACAGTTTGTATACTTCTGATCATGTTAAAGATCTGATACTTCTGATCAAGTTACATATCGATATTTCTGATCAAATTACAGATCGGATACTTTTGATCAAGTTACAGATAGGATACTTCAGATCAATTCACAGATCTGATAGTTCTGTTCGAGGTACAGATGTGTTGTTTCTCATCAAGTTTTAGATCTGATACTTCTAATGAAGTTATAGATCAGATACTTGTTATAAAGTTACAGATCGGATACTTCTGACCAAGTTATAGATCTGATACTTCTGATCAAGTTACA
>NW_023623762.1:0-2500 GCF_014905685.2 Nematolebias whitei | reverse complement strand
ATGAGCAAGTGTGCGTTTTCCAAGGTCAGGAGTCGAAGCAGACATGTGTTGGAACAACTGTCTTGTTTACATCCTCTCAGACGTCAACGGAGTTGGCACCTGTTTCTAAAACTCGCCAAAACAAAACTCTCTCTGTCTCTGAGAACAGTTTAATCTGTTCCATAACAATTCTTGCTGTTTTCTGACTTATAGTAACCTCTTACGTCACAAGACCACACCCCTGTCTGGTTGATATTACCCAATAAGGGACGCTCAAATATACCGGAAATAGAGCTCTTTAAAATGCTGGTACTTCCTAGTTCTCTCAGTTCGGTTCTGTTCAGAGTCTGAAAAGTTCAGTTCGGTGAAGCTTCTGAGGAGTTCGGTTCTGCGCTGAGTCTGAAAAGTTCAATTCGGTTCTGCGCTGAGTCTGAAAAGTTCAGTTCGGTGAAGCTTCTGAGGAGTGCGGTGAGGCGCTGAGAAGTCGTTTGGGAGAACAGAAGTCCAGCATGATAAGGCTCCTCCGAGTTGGATTATTGCTATGGCTGATGTGAGCTGGTGTCGGACGGAATCTCGTCACTACTTCGGACGAGTCACAGCCATCCTATGGAGACGCTGGACAGGTAGCGTTAACTGGACCTCCATATCTGCTGATTAATCTTCAGAAAGGTAATGAGTCAAGTTTCCTACCAAAGCGTACCGAGGAAAGCTGGGTTCTGATGGAGAGTGTCGGTTCTGGTGAACACTTCCCCTCACATACCATCTTTTACTCCCTTTAAACTTCATTCCCATCTTTAAATTCTTCTCTCAAGTAGAAATCCTTCCAGATATTTTAGAAATGTCAGTGTAAAGTGCTCATCCACCGCCGTGTGGATAATTGATCATAATTGTACAGTTTTCATTAATGTCTGCTGTTCTGCTGAAGAGTGGAAACAATCGCCGCATCGTTTCTCACTACTTGTAAAGCTGTTGATTATGTTGTTATTTTCATATTTTGCCAAATTAATGTAAATGTTTGATGTTAAACTTTGATTCTGTAAATAAATGACCGCATTCATTTTGATGGGTCAAAGATAAATGACGTCTCACGTTTGCATTTCATTAAATTCAATGCACGTTTTATTCAGTCCAGAAAAATGAGGAATCCGTTTTAATTGATGAATATTTTGCAGCATCTGTTCATCTACATATTGTCGGCCAGTACGTACGTTTCCACCACATATTGGTGGCCCGTCACGTGCTCATAAATGGACTGTGTATTCATGTAATAAATGATTTTACATGTTGGCATGAAAAATAACAGATTGTTAGCTGTGTTGAACGCAGCGTGCAGAAGCTGCCGCTTGGAGAAAAAGCTGCATGTTTACGCTGTGTTGGGCTAGTGATGTGTTGGAGCTGAACTTGTGAGTCTTATGTCTTTTTAGAGCTGAAATTGTACGCCTGTTATGTGTAACTAAGCTGGCTTTGAGCTGTGGAAACGCTGTATTCTGTTTAAACTGGTCCAAACGGTCCAGACGCGGTTCTGGTTCCGGCTCGGTTCTGAGAAAGATCGAACGAGTTGTTTAAATAGCTAGAAAGACGTTTTTGAGACCGGAGCGCCGACTCCGTGCAGCTGGGAGCTTATCGTTACATCTTTTAACAGAAAAAAAGTGCATTTTGACAGTTTAAAAGAAAAAAGTTGACGGACTTGTTCAGATAAATCTAACATGCTAGCTGGGGAAAACGCTGCGTGATTGGTTGAAAAAGACCGTGTGTAACGTTTTGATTGGCTGACAGACGTGTCAGTAGTGACTAACTCTGACATGTCAGGTCGTGTTGCTCTGTCATTGGTGAATTCGGTCACGTGACCAGGAAATGAAAACTCGTTTTCATAGGGAATAAAATCTGCTTTTTAAAGTTCAAAAACGCTTTAAAAGTTGATTCTGATACGATGCTTCGTGTATTCGAAGCATAATTGTTGACATTTCGCCGCGTTTGAGTTTAAAATCCGTCATTAAATGATGTTTTTGAACAACGCTAGCGATGCTAATTTTAAGCTAACAGCTAACGACCGGATAAGTGACGTGTCACGTCACTTCCTCCATGTCAGAAATGAGCTCGGTTGCAACCGAGAACTTTGCTGTGCTTAAAATCACTAAATGTAACTTGCCACATGTCCCATAAAACTCGTGTTCATGCATAACAGTCGTGCTTGTTGAAACAACGCCACGTTTACGCTTAAATTCGTTCAGAAAATGTTGATTTTAACCGAGTTTAGCCGAAGCTAACTTTAAGCTAAGCGGCTAAAAACAGGATGTCAACCGAACGTCACAGGAAGTCGTCATAGACTCCTGCTGGTAGAAAGCTAAACACTGCCCCCTCCTGGAGAAACTTGAGATCACAGTTTCACTTCAGTTTTAGGTATTTTGAGTGAAATTAAACGTTTTTTTTATTTCTGTAAGGCATTTTTGAGTTAATAAACGTTCCTCAAAGCTGAATAATCACTGTTATCTTGCATTTAAAAAGTAATTAAGGTATTTAT
>NW_023623761.1:1812-4190 GCF_014905685.2 Nematolebias whitei | reverse complement strand
GTGTATAAGGCTTCTCTAATAGAACATTTAATAGTAACTGTGAAGCAACAGAGACCTGACCCCCAAGCCTAGAGGCAGACGAAAAAGGGGGGACCAGAGCCCAAGACCCCAGGAGGGACCCCGACTGCGGAGCCCCCAGGGCCACCCACACAGGACGAACCACTCACCCACCCCCCAGATTGAACCACAGGGGAGAACCGGAAGATCCCCACCAGCGACCACATACAGTGACCCCCCGGGGCCAATAGCGACAAACTCATAGGCCTCCGTCGGAACCCGCTGCACCGATGTAGGTCCAGGCCCGGGCACCGAGGCCCGGGCACCGAGGACTCACACCACCTAGGCCAAGGCCCAACAGGGCCAGAGGACCTGAGCCCCACCAGGCAGACACCAGGCCGAGCCGACACACGCCCAAGCGCCCAGCCCCCGACACCAAGGGCCCCAAGCGCGCCGGCAGGCAAGGGCACACCCCACCAGGGGGCCGCGCTATAGGGGCGCGATGCCAAGCACCCCCAGTTGTATCAAAGAGGGGGCAGTCCGAGTCTCGGCCTAACAAATACCCATTCATACACAGACACAATTACACAATCCCAACCTCATTCTCACATTCACTCACTCAAAGACATACAATAACGATACATTTCATTCTTATTCCCGATACGCACTCTATACCCCCAAGGTCCAAGACATGTACCCGCCCTCTACAGGGGGCAGCCCATGCCCAAACCCAGGAGGTAAACCCATTCATTCTCGAGCGGAGAAGAGCCAATATCCCAGACCCGGCCCAGGCCATGCCCAGCCGACAGGACATCCCCCCACTATGAAGAGGACACGCCACCGACCACCCCCACACACCGCCAACAACCAAGCACTCGCTCCCAGCTGACCGCCCGCCAGGCCCCGGCAGCCACCCCGGCCAGCGGGCCAACCATGGCACCCAAGAGCCAAGCTCAGGGGGTCCAAACAACTCTAGGGAGAGCACAGCGCCAGCACCGCCCACGGCAATCCCCCAGACCCCGAACCCCCACATAGTCCTGGTCAACACCCGACGGCCTGCCCTTCTCCCAGACCCCACCCCCGGAATGGCAGTCAGGGAACTAGGGGGGGAGAAAAAAAAAATAATATAAAATAAAATAAGACCCCGACACATATACCCCCGCCCCTAGATGTGCTGTTGATGTGTGTTGTTGTATAGTGCCATTAAAAAGGAAAGAAGAAGGAGCAAAGGCTGGCATGATGCCAGTTTCCCCTCCACCCCAACTCTATCCAAACCCTAGTGTCTAAATGCAACCGTTGTAAGTGAGCACAGGCACAGGGGTGAGAGTAAGGTCATCCCACCACCCATAGCCATGTGCCCACCTCAAGTTCCTATGTCATGAGGATGTTATGAATGAATGTCTAAGGTGTACAATAAAATTGAGTCCCAGGTGGCTATGGTCAACAGAGATGTAAAATTGTTGCAACATACCCGAGCCCAAACAACCCTAAATGTGTGGAATTGAAATGAAGAGGGTGGAGGTGCATGGTGAGGGATGGAGAGAAAAAACTGTGAGAGCAAATGCTCCCACAGGGAGTCAGCTTCCCCACTGACCCAACAGCTTCCCCCCCCCCCCCCCCAGCTCCCCAAGGTCCACCCAGGGATTGAGGCCAAGACACCTCTCCATCTGGACCAACCGCCAGGCCCGCTGAGCTCCAGACCAGAGAGGGACAGAGCCCCGAGGGCCGCCAGAAGCAGTACCAGCAGCCTACACACCCGAGGGCCGCCAGGACCCCCACAAACCGCAGTCAGCCCGCTACCAGATGAAGCCAAACCTCACCAGGACGACCCGGCCAAGAGCGCCCGCCCAACCGCCGACAGTGCCAGGGAGCACCGGGAGCGAGCCCCCACCACAGAAAAGGGGCCAGCCAGCCGGCCATGCACAGTCCTGGGCTGCCCCCAAGGACATCCACCCCATCCCCACCCCAGAAGAAATACTACACCCACCCCTCATTCGGACATCTCTCAAAACACAGCACACTAGACACCTAGGCTGGGTCAAACTACCCCCTCTTAGGGGCCACTGGTCACGCCCTCAACCCCCCAGCCCATGAACCCACAACCCACCAGCGAGCCGAAGGCCCCCGCCCATAACCGGGCACCAGAGCGCAAGCCGGCCCAGAGCCCGGCAACCCGCCCACCAGAGCCCAAGATCCCCGATCCCCACAAGCCCAAGCCCGGGGGCGACAAGCCCCCAGAACCCCAAGCCCCGCGCCCACCCCGAACCCACAACAGCACAGCCAGGCTACCAGATCGGTGACCCACGACCGCCGCCACAGACTACCTGAGGGCCTGCATGCAGCCACCAGCAGCCATCCCCCAGAACCACCCAGGCCCTCCC
>NW_023623761.1:0-1712 GCF_014905685.2 Nematolebias whitei | reverse complement strand
CCCTGCCCAGGTACCCCCAAGAGCCCAGCCCCCGACAACCCCCCCGGTGCCCCAAACTCATACACCCGCCTCCACATCAACCCCAAGGCCCCACAAGGTCAGATCCCAGACTACCCACCCTCACTATGTAACAGAGCCAATCAAAGGAGCCCACAGAGATTGATCCAATGTGTCGGCAGATGCTGTTTCAAGACTAATATGATCTAACAGAAGATTTTTATACTGATTAATGCTAAGATTATTTATATTTTTCCAATTCAGGAGTATGGTTTTCTTTGCGATGCATAAGGCAGTGAAAATCATGCGACATGTATTTTTTTCCAGGGTAACATCTTCCAAGATAGCCAATAAGCAAACAGATGGAGAGAGTGGAATATTACATTTCAGACATTTAGACAAGTCTTCACAAACCTGGACCCAGAACCTCTGAACGGGTGGGCAGAACCAGAGTGCATGGATATGCACTCTGGTTGCATTTTTGTTGCAATATCAGGAATATTGCCTGTGCACTGTGAGCAGTTGTTAGATGATGTAAATCCCATCCTAAACATTCGCTGACCTGTATAATGTACTCTACAAAGAACTTTATACTGTATTAATTGTAAGTTGGAGATCCTAGTCATTTTAAATGTTTTTAAACATATTTGAGACCAGGTGTTTTGGTCAAAATTGATTGATAAATCTGAGTCCCATTTTGCAACTGGTAGCATTATGGAGTCATTGATTCTAGACAATTTCTTGTATATTTTAGATAATAATTTGGGAGATTTAAGATTAAAGAACTCTAACTCACATATTGGTGTTTCTAACAAAGTTTTCTTAAGCTTAAATTTCTTTTTATGATAGACTTAATTTGTTGATATTCTAATAAGTATTTATTTTCAATGCCAAATTGTATTATTAAATTATTAAATGAAATAAAGTCTACACCTTCATATATGTGTTCCAGACGTTCAATTCCCTTGACTCTCCAACCTGGGAAATTTAACATATTATTTTGTTGTAGGATGTCAGGATTGTTCCAGATGGGTGTATGTCTACAGGGGAGTAGTGAAGATTTTGTCATTTTCAAATACTCCCACCATGCTGTCAGAGAAGAGCTAATGCTGATGCTTTTAAAGCAAACATGTCTTTTTATATTTGTGCTAATAAATGGTAGATCTGAAATCTTAATATTATTGCATAAAGTTTGTTCTATGTCTATCCAAGTTTCATCTAATGTATTCGGATTTAACCACTTTGAGATATATTGTAACCTATTGGCTAAATAGTAGTGATAGAAGTTGGGAAGTTCTAATCCTCCGGTATCTTTAGATTTCTGTAATGCTTTTAAGCTAATAGTGGAGTTTTGTTTTTCCAAAGGAATTTAGATATCAAAGAGTCCAGTGACTTAAACCATTCAGTTGAAGGTTTATTTGGAATCATTGAGAATAAATAGTTTATTCTCAGCAGGACCATCATTTTTACTGAGGCAACTCTTCCCATAAGTGATATGGGCAGAGATTTCCATCTAGTAAGATCATCTTCAATGTTCTTTAAAATTGGGATATGATTCAATTTTATTAAGTCTTCCAATCTAGGAGAAATATTAATGCCCAAGTATGTAATGTTACCTGATTGTAGTCGTTCATTGAGAGAAGTATTAAACACGCAGTTTATTGGAAGAGCTGTAGATTTTGACCAATTTATAGAATAATCAGAAACTTTTGAGA
>NW_023623760.1:0-4191 GCF_014905685.2 Nematolebias whitei | reverse complement strand
GAGTTGAGTGATTACTGAGTGTGCAGCATGACAGAGGAGCTGACAGAGAGCAGAGCTATGACAGAACCCCCCCCTCAAGGTCCGGCTCCTGAAGGACCACCAGGCTGGAGAGGGTTCAGTCGATGAAAGTCTCTAATGAGGGTTTTGTCCAGAATATTGCGTGAGGGCACCCAGGAACGTTCCTCCAGGCCGTACCCCTGCCAGTCTACCAGATACTGGAGTCCTCTCCCCCACCTTCTGGATCGAAGAAGGCGTCGGACCGTGTAGGCTGGGCTCCCCTGAATGAGTCGGGCGGGTGGTGGGAGGTCGGTGGTGGGTCGAAAACGTGGCAGGACAAATGGCTTGAGTCTTGAGACATGAAACGTTGGATGAATGCGCATGGACCTGGGTAACTGTAAGCGAACAGAGACAGGATTGATTATTTTGGTAATCAGAAAAGGACCAATGAAACGTGGTGCTAGTTTCTTAGATTCCACACGGAGAGGAAGGTCCTTGGTGGAGAGCCACGCTTTCTGGCCCACCTTGTACAATGGTTGAGGCGTTCTCCTGCGGTTAGCCCCCCGAACGTACCTTTTGGTGGCCAAAATTAGGGCTCTCCTGGCTTTTCTCCAGACTCGCTGGCAACGTAAAATTGCGAGTTGTGCAGAGGGAACCCGAGCTTCTCTCCCCTGGACTGAAAAAACAGGGGGTTGGAATCCAAAGACAACATGAAAGGGTGAAATACCTGATGTAGAGGATGGAAGAGAGTTGATTGCTTGTTCAATCCAAGGGAGGTTGGACGTCCATTTCCTCGGGTCCCCCTCGCAGAAGAGCCGAAGCTTGGTCTCCACCTCCTGGTTGGTACGCTCAGATTGTCCATCCGTTTGGGGATGAAAACCTGACGAGAGGCTGACCGAGATCCCTAGCAGGTTGCAAAACTCCCTCCAGAACTTGGAAATGAATTGGGGACCTCGGTCAGACACAATGTTCTGGGGGAGCCCATGGAGCCTGAAAACCTCCTTGGCCATGATAACGCTGAGCTCCTTGGAAGAAGGTAACTTGGGGAGAGGAACCAGGTGGACCATTTTAGAAAAACGGTCCACAATGGTCAATAACACTGAATTACCCTCAGAAGGGGGTAATCCAGTCACAAAGTCCATAGCAATATGTGACCATGGGCGTGAAGGAATTGGCAGGGGTCGTAGCAGCCCGGCAGGTGGGCGATTGGAAGACTTGGCACGATTGCATTCGGGACATGACTTGACAAAGTGCTTGGTGTCCTCCGTAAGCGTAGCCCACCAGAATCGGGCGCAAATGAGTTGGAGGGTCTTGGTGATTCCTGGGTGACAGAACAACTTTGATGAATGGCATAATTCAAGAACCTCTTTTACCTTTTGATTGGGGACAAACAGGCGCCCCCTAGGACAGGTGGGTGGACGTGGCTCGGAGAGTTGGACTTGTTGGAGATCGAGTTCTAATTGAGTCAAAGAAAGACGTACGGTCTCAGGCAGGATGAACTCGACCTCTTCTGAGGGCCCTTCCTTGACCTCAAAGACCCGGGACAGGGCATCCGGCTTGGCATTCTTGGGCCCGGGTCTGTAAGAGAGGGTGAAACTGAACCGAGAGAAAAACATAGCCCACCTGGCCTGACGGGGATTGAGTCTCTTTGCTGTGCGAAGGTACTCCAGGTTTTTATGGTCGGTCCATACCAAAAAGGACTTCTTCGCACCTTCCAGCCAGTGCCTCCATTCCTCCAGGGCCATCTTGACTGCCAAAAGCTCACGGTCTCCCACGTCGTAGTTTCTCTCAGCGGGGGAGAGTGCCCTGGAGAAGTAAGCACAGGGGTGGATCTTACCATCTGTGCTGCGCTGACTGAGGATGGCGCCCACCCCGGTGCTGGATGCATCGACCTCCACAATGAATTGTTTCTCGGGGTCTGGAGAGTGCAAGATTGGAGCAGAGGAAAACAATGTTTTGAGCTTCTGGAATGATTGGTTGGCAACGGAGTCCCAGATGAACTTGGTCTTAGATGAGGTGAGAAAATGAAGAGGAGCTGCAACTGAACTGTAGTTCTTAATGAACCTCCTTTAAAAATTTGCAAAACCGAGAAACCTTTGCAGCTGTTTACGATCCTTGGGCTTGGGGCAATCCACCACCGCTGATACCTTCCCGGGTTCCATGGATACTTGACCTGGAGAAATGTTGAACCCAAGGAATGAGGTGGACACTTGGTGGAAAGCACACTTCTCTGCCTTGACAAACAAGTTGTTCTGTAAAAGGCGGGTTAAGACAGCTCTGACATGGCGACGGTGAGAAATGCTATCTTGTGAAAAGATAAGTATGTCATCAAGGTAAACAAAAGCGTAAATGTTAATCATGTCACGAAGGACATCATTAACCAGGGCTTGGAAAACGGCAGGAGCGTTGGTGAGGCCGAATGGCATAACAAGATATTCATAATGGCCATCTGCGGTATTAAAAGCCGTCTTCCATTCATCTCCCCGCCGTATCCTGACCAAATGGTAAGCGTTGCGAAGATCCAGTTTGGTGAATATCTTAGCATTTTGGATAATATCAAAAGCGGAGTTCATGAGGGGCAGAGGATACTTGTTCTTTATGGTTATTTTGTCAAGTTCTCTATAGTCAATGCATGGACGAAGTGACCCATCTTTCTTCCCTACAAAGAAAAAACCTGCACCAGCGGGGGATGCTGAAGGTCTAATGATACCAGCTTGGAGGGACTCTGTTATATATTTCCTCATGGACTCTTGCTCGGGACCAGACAAAGAATATAATCTACCCCGAGGTGGGGTAGAACCTGGGATCAGGTCAATACCACAATCGTATGGACGATGTGGCGGAAGGGACGTAGCTTTTGATTTATTAAAGACCTCTTTCAAATCATGGTACTCTTTAGGTACCTGACTTAGATTAGGATAGGTCTCCTCATTGGCTGTGACAAGGGCTGGTGAACTGGGTTGGCTCTGAATACATGTAGAATAACACTCATTAGCCCATCCTACAATCTCTTGGTTCCTCCAATCGATTTGGGGGTTGTGTTTGCGTAACCAAGTGGAACCTAAAACCACTGGGAGTTGGGGTGAATCAATAACAATGAATCTGATCAGTTCCGAATGGTTGTTGGCCGACACCATGGTGACTGGAACAGTTTCAAGACTAGATTGACTTAAAGGATGACCATCTAAAGCGAGGACCTTATGGTTGTTAGGTGATGGAACAATGGTCAGATCTATGGATTTGGCAAAGGTTTTATCAATGAATTCCGTGTCGGCCCCTGAATCAATAAAAGCTGAGACAATGACGGGTTGACCACCCTTTATTATGAACTTGACCTTGGACTTGGACATGATAGGTGGAGAGGACTTGATCTTATGACTAAGACTCAACAGGAGCCTCTCTTCTCCTGCTGAGCCTGGTCTTTTACTGGACAATGATGACAATCATGACCGCCTTGACCACAATAAAAACAGAGATGGTACCTCCTCCGACGTTCTCGTTCCTGGGTGGTCAGACGACTTCTTCCTAGTTGCATGGGTTCTGTAGCATACAGAGGATCCTGAGGGCTCTTGGTTTGTTCCGTTTTAGGTTCATGATCCACAAGGTGATGTCTGGTTCTGGACATGGCTGTGGCCTTGCCTCGACTCTGTTCACGGTCACGCTCACGCTCACGCAGGCGAAGGTCAACACGGGTGGCCACCTCCTCCGGCTGGCGTAGGGATGAGGGATAGTCCATTGTTGCCAGCACATCCTTAACATCTTCATTAAGCCCCCTGAAGAAGGCGTCAGTGAGTGCGTGTTCATCCCAATGACTGTCTGCTGAAACAGAGTGAAAGTGAATGATGTATTTGGTTACAGAATCCTTGCCTTGTTTAATATCAAAAATTCTTTGGGCTGCCTCTCTCTCAGGGAGGATGGGGTCAAAAACCCGACACAACTCTTTGGAAAATTCAGAAAAATTACGACATACCACGCCACCTTTTAACCATTCAGAAGTGCCCCACGTCTTGGCTCTTCCAGCGAGAAGTGAGACAGCATAAGCTACTTTAGCATGCTCAGTGGGAAAACATGAAGGTTGCAATTGAAATTGAATGTCACACTGAGTCAAAAATGGTCGACATTGCTCAGGCTCACCTCTGAAATGTTCGGGGGGGCTAACCGTGGTTCTCTTGGTGCAGGAGTCAACAGGGTTTG
>NW_023623759.1:0-4191 GCF_014905685.2 Nematolebias whitei | reverse complement strand
GCTTCTTGACTCGGTACCAGGTTATCTGGGAGTCCTCCCAGAACTGGGATGCCTAGTTCAAAATCATGAAGGTCAGGTTCTGAGTTTTCAGTTTGCGATGACTCATCATCGTTTGTGTGTGAGTTTATCCCCCCTTCGTCCGATGAGGGGTTGTTGGAGGCAATAACAGCAATGTCTTGGTGTGTTTCACCGACATCTGTAATGTTGTCATTCGCGCCTTCAGAGTTAGTAGCGATCAGATCACTGCATTGTGCTCCTGGTTGGGTTCCCATTTCAGCGTGTATCAAAGTGTCTAAAAACCTTTGCATTTCCTCTGTCTCTTCCGAGCTCAGAGGTTTAGGGCCTTGTTCCTGGAACTTTTGTGATTTTTTCGCCTCGGGACGTTTCGTCCGAGGTGGGAGGCGGCTAGGTACGTCTTTTGGGGGTTCCTCTTCGGATTTCCCTTGATAATATGGGTCCTCTTGGGTCCCATATTCTTGCGTCCTGCGCATGTCCCATGTACGATAATCACATTCATCCTCTGAAAGAGGAGCCTTTTGTTCCAGCGCGCACCTTCATTATGCGGTTTGTTAGTCTGAAAACACTGCCTTTTCTCGCCTGTTTTAGGAGGAGGTGGCGCGCACCTTCCTTCCATTTCTAGGGAGTGGGGTTTAACCTTTACACTAGGAAACACTTCTATGGGCGTCTTATCATGAGAACGTGCCTCAAACACATTCACAGCACACTGTTTAATCTCATTTATGGATTTTTCTCTGTAATTTGCCATAATTAGTACTGACATGCGTATGTCAGTGTGGAGATTTTTGCTGAAAACAAATTTAAAATTATCTTCTTCCTCCATTCCGGTTTCATTTCTGTAACCAAAATAAGCTTGGAAGATTCTTTTGTAATAAACTTTTGGATGTTCAGCTTTACCCTGCGTGACCTTGTCAGCGGCTGGGAAACCAGCAGGTCCTGTGCAGGGGTCGTACTCTTTGATCAGAGCTTCACACAGAAGGTTGTAATCCCTCTTCGTTGCATCAGGTAGACGCTCGATGAAGGTGAACACCTCTCTGTCCGAAGTGAGCCGTATCAGACTGATCTTATCCTCTACCATAGCATTAGGATAAGATCTCAATCTGAACTCCAGTTCTCTGAGGTACGCTTTTGTTCCAGATGAGCCTTTTTGTCCAGGTACAAAACGTTGTACATATTTTGAGATTTTTTGCAAATCATCCATTGAAGGAGACAGTTTCCATGCACTCTGTTGCATGTTTTGTGGAGGAGACCTGTTCAGGTCTGTTCCTGCCACGTTAGGTGAGGGTGGGTTACGAGCAGGAGGTGCAACAACGTCTTTCTGAGGTGTATGTGAGTGGCCTGGACTCTGTCCACGGTCTTCAACTCGCCCCACGTCAGAAATCTTGTTTGTTGCCGCTCGTAGTTTTTCTTCACATGTTTTTAAGCGTTCCTGTGATGTATGATAATCACTTTCTAAACGCATCTTTAGCTCTTGCAATATGTGTTTATCCATTCTGAGTTCTTCCAGCTTTTTGTTAAGCACATCTATTTTGCTATTCAGCGAATCAATTTCTGCATTTGCATTTTGCTGTGATTGAAACATCTGTTCAGAATGTTTTCTTGTGAGGATTTCGTGTTCACTTTTAAATTGAAGGAAGTGTTCTTCAATTCTCTGAACCACCTCTTTTTCACTGTTTAACCTTATTGCAAGGTAATCAGCTTTCTGAACAACCGTATAGAATGATTCTTTCAGCAAAATTGCAATTTTAGCCAGCTTTTCGTAGTTTGGCATTGTAATTTCTGTAGAGGTCACACTTTCTGCAACCTCCTTCAGATTGTCCACTAACTCTTTTGGGTTCATGCGCTCTGCCTGTTTATCATATGGATGTAAGGAATCTGTCAGAAACTTCAACGCGTTCTTTAAACAGTCCCTTATCCCATAAGCATCAAAATCTTTCCTTACACACTTGTCATGTTTTTCACTGTGTAGCAATTTATCTGTTTAAAACAGTTGCAAGCTTCAGATATTTTACAGGTAAATATTTGTATTCGAGTCAATGAGTTTTCACACTTATTAGCTTTTTGGGTTTACACAGAAGTACTGTTATAAGTCAACTTATTCAAATGTGGGTACCTTTCTCAGGTTTTACCCCAATTCATGAATATTTAAGTAAATGCTCTTCTGGCAGTGTTACTTTTTGTGCTTATTTTTCAACAGATATCAGTTACCAAACGCTTTTTAGTGTATTTTACTCTAAAGCACTGAATTTTTTATAAACCTGCAATTTTCTAAAAAGTCTCACAGCAAATCAGTTTAAAGCGTTTTTTAAACCGTTCTGTTCCAGAAATTTGCTATTTTAACAGTTACTCATAGAACTAAGTGGTGAAAAGAAAAAAGAACAGTTGATGTATCAGGATTAATCAGTCCTTCCTTCAGAAAAACTGTTATTCCTGTTCTCCTGTCTCATCCTCTATTTAAAATTAAATAGGAAGATGTATTTGTTTAGGTGGCAACTTAAACAGAAAAATCTCTTTTTCCTGATAAGTTTACTCTTATTTAGTGATTTTGTAATTAAACGTGTATTATCTTTCAAGCAAAATGAGTAAACTTTTCAACTCTGTGAATATTTGAACCGTTTCTATTTTTTTTTTTAAAGTTCCTAACTTTATTTTGTACCTTTTAAGGGATTATCAGTGAATAAAGTCTATTTGGTAAATGCTTCTTTGCATAAATACCTCTTACTTTTTAAAATGCAAGATAACAGTATTTATTCAGCTTTGAGGAAGTTTTTTAACTCAAAAAATGCCTTACAGAAAAATAAAAAGAACGTTTAATTTCACTCTTTACCTAAAACTGAAGTGAAACTGCGATCTAAGTTTCTCCAGGAGGGTGCAGTGTTTAGCTTTTTACCAGCAGGAGTCTATGACGACTTCCTGTGACGTTCGGTTGACATCCTGTTGTTAGCCGCTTAGCTTAAAGTTAGCTTCGGCTAAACTCGGTTAAAATCAACATTTCTGAACGAATTTAAGCGTAAATGTGGCGTAATTTCAACAAGCACGACTTCTTAGCATGAACATGAGTTTTTGGGACAATATTGCAGCTTTATTTAGTGATTTTAAGCACGGCAAAGCTCATTTCCGACATGGGGGAGTGACGTGACACGTCATTCATCCAGTCGTTAGCTGTTAGCTTAAAATTAGCATCGCTAGCATTGTTTAAAAACATCATTTTATGACGAATTTTAAACTCTAACGTGGCAAAATTTTAGCGAGTATGCTTCGAAGCACTTAGCCAGCGTATCAAAATCACTTTAAAGGCGCTTTTCAGCTTTAAAAAGCAGATTTTATTTCCCTATGAAAACGAATTATCACATCCGGGTCACGTGACTGAAATCACCAATGACAGAGCAGCGCAGGGTTGAGAGGGGATGACGTAGCCACGCCAGTCAACCTTCTCAGCAAATCAGAGCGCTCCACACAGCAATATTCAACCAATCAGGAAAGCGTTTTAGCCAGCATGTTAGGTTAGCGTGAAAATAGTTCGTCAGCTTTTTATCTTTTAAACTGTCAAAATGCACTTTTTCTGTTAAAAATTGTAACGAATAACTCTTAACTGTGTTCTGAGACGGCGCTCAGCTTTTAAAACGTTTATCCATCTATTCAAAATACTCGTTCAAACTCAACAGAACCGAACTGGACCACAGTCCTGGTCTTTACAGCAGAACCTCCGTACTTTTAAACAGAATCAACGTTTCCCACAGCTCATCAGATTAGTTACACGTAACAGGCGTACAATGTCAGCTTTCACAAGACTCGATGACACAATTCCAGCTTTTAAAACATTGCCAGCGTAAC
The DNA here is from genome assembly GCF_014905685.2 of Nematolebias whitei. Lineage (NCBI taxonomy): Eukaryota > Metazoa > Chordata > Actinopteri > Cyprinodontiformes > Rivulidae > Nematolebias > Nematolebias whitei. Next base: position 339 of record NW_023623759.1, on the reverse strand, counting down.
ACAGCGTAAACAAGCAGAGCCAAGCGCGCAGCTTTGGCACGCAGCTCTCAACACAGCTGATAAACTGTTACTATTCATGCCAACATGAAAATCAATTTACACGGTTACAGTCCATTTATGAGACTTTACGGGCCACCAGTGTAGTAGTAAACAGAATAAAGCATTTTACGGCACACTGTTTATATTAATTTGGTGGAATAGTGTAAAGCAATAACAGTGATTTCACAGAAAAGGGACATCGATCACTCGGCGGTGAACGAGGACTTTGCTTCAGATATTTCTAAAATATCTCTACTGATTTTATGAGAAAGAGGAGAGTTTTAAGATGAAATGGAGTTA
>NW_023623758.1:0-4193 GCF_014905685.2 Nematolebias whitei | reverse complement strand
TGATATCGTTGGAGGGGTTTCTTCCCCCCCCCCCACAGATCAGAAGAGGAAGCATCTTTCATCTTCTCTGCCCGGTGCGGGCGTTGACGTGTTACATAGCACGCACAGCTGCAATGCGTTTCAAACTCAACAATTGTTTGTGCATTATAGAGATGCTTCTGCAGGTCGCCCGTTATCCATCCAGCGCTTGTCACACTGGCTGTGTGAGGTTTTTTCTGAAGCCTACAGAGCATCAGATTTAGAGCCTCCTGTCAACCTCAAAGCACACTCGACCAGGGGTATCGCATCTTATCTGCATAATGGTATGTCAATGTAGGACATTTGCACTGCGGCTGCATGGTCAACACCCTGCTCATTTATTCGCTTTTACTTACGTGATGTAACGGCTCGTTCCATGACACATTCTGTCCTTAGTGCTCTATCAGAATGAATATTGTTGTTCTCATGGAACTCTGTTTAAGCTCACTTCTGTCTGCATGCATTACAGTGTGAGATGTTGTTATCAGTCACAAGTCGTGTCTGTGATTTTGGTTCTATTGTCACTAATCAGTTCATGACTATTGTTACCAATCAGTTCATTTGATCAATAATCAATTCATGGATATTAATCTGTTTATACTGTTCAGCCATGAACCAGTTGGTTCATGCCCCCCCCCCCCCCTCTTTTCAACATCTTTCCGTTGAAAGTTTTCCGGGGCGTTCATGCTTTGTCAGAACGCATAGTTACACAACATGCGTCTGTGCATGGTACACAATTACGCGATGCGTAGTTATGCACACGGGGAGCTGAGTGACAAGACGTTTTTTGGGCAAGCTCCGCTTCTTACTGTGTTCGAATGGACCCAGTGAGGCGAGGACCACATCCGCTTCGCCTTTAACCCATCAGCGACAGCCTTAAAGGGCGAAGCCTATATGACATAGAACGTTGGTTACGTACTGTAACCCCAGATTCTATGAATATAGGCGTAGCCCTTTAAGCGTCGGGCCTCACTGGCTCTTAAATGGCTGAAGAAAAAAGCTATTTTGGGAGCCGATTTCCCGCTCTTAACGTAATTTATACGGACCGGGTGGGGTCCACACAGCAGGTGGGCGTGGACTAAATTTTTTCAGTGCTTATGCTCTGCATAACGGGATAAACCCATCAGCGACAGCCTTAAAGGGCTACGCCTATATTCATAGAATCTGGGGTTACAGTACGTAACCAACGTTATTGTCCCATATCTCTTATCAATGTTGATCTTAAAATAATTTGTAAAGCCCTCTCAAAAAGATTGGAAAAGATAACTCCTCTCATAATACATCCTGACCAAACTGGTTTTATAAAAGGGAGGCATTCATCCACAAATTCACGCAGATTATTTAATTTAATAGATTATTCTTACAGTAAAAATATTGAAACTGCAATATTCTCTCTAGATGCAGAAAAAGCTTTTGATAGAGTTAACTGGAAATTTTTATTTGCAGCCTTGCATAAATTTGGTTTTGGAAATTATTTCATAAACTGGTTAAAAATATTATATGCTTCCCCATCAGCATGCATTAGGACAAATAATCAAATATCTGCTAGCTTTCTTCTGCAAAGGGGCACGAGGCAGGGATGTCCACTCTCCCCCTCACTGTTTGCTATTTTCATTGAACCGCTGGCCGCAGCAATCAGGCAAACTACAGATATTAAAGGCATAAAATGCAAGAACATAGAGCACAAAATCAGTCTATATGCTGATGATGTGTTGCTCTTCCTCCAGCATTCACAAACCTCCCTCTCTCAGGTCATTGGATTGATAAACTCTTTTTCAAGAGTTTCAGATTACTCTATAAACTGGATAAAATCCACAGTTCTACCAATTAATTCCTATTTCAACAATTCACTTACTACACAACTGCAGAAGACGAAGAATAAACTTTATTGGCATTGCACCGAGATACAACGCGAATATGTACGTACAGTCGTCCGAAGATGGGCGGAGTGCACGAAGCTGCAGCTAAAATATTCAGCGCGGCCTTCTTATTCTTATTCAGAATAATATTTTGCTTAGATAAGAAAAGGAAAGAAAACATGAGGAGAGACGGTATTAAAAAAAAAAAAAGATGTCTCATGCCGTGTCCTAGACAGGGCACAATTTGAGGCATCAAAAAAAAACCTACCACAGCAAAGCAACATAAACAGACATTATACATTTACATATAGGCGGTGAAGACATTGAATTTTTAAGGTAAAGTCATAGCATAGTCAAGAGCCCCTCTCAGCCATTGTCCAGATAAGAGGTGACATTCATCTTCAGCTCAGTTGAGGTTCTGTTACATGTCCACGTCCTTGGGGAAGGGAGGGGTGAGGAAACAGTCAAAGCATCTTTGTTGTTTTCCAAACATTCCAGGAGGAGTTGAGATAAGTCCGGCATCAAGGCCACAGTTTGGGTCAGGCAGAACTCGTAAATTGTTGTTTCTGCCTTTAACGTCTCGCTGGTACATATTCTCTGATGGAAACTCCAAAACAGCCGAATTGATCCTTTACTCCAAAGTCGAGCTCACAGCTTTCTCCAAGATTATTCCAACCATTCATGAGTGCTGCCAGGGAGATCACAGTCCTGATACAGCTGCTCCAAATCCCTATCACAGCTCCACATTCAGTCCGAGCACTGTCAAGCTTCAACACCTCCACACAAATTTGTAGACAACCAGATTCCACCAACCCAAACAGTAGATTCTAGTCGTCAACCACATCCCACTTTTAAAGAAAATTGAGGATGATCTTGCTAGATGGAAATCTCTACCCTTGTCTCTCATGGGAAGAATTGCTTCAAGAAAAATGATGGTTTTGCTTAAAATAAACTATCTATTCTCAATGATTCCAAATAAACCATCATCTGACTGGTTTAGATCCCTGGACTCCTCCATCTCTAAATTTCTCTGGAAAGATAAACCCCCACGTATTAAACTAAGAACACTACAGAAGACCAAAGATAAAGGAGGACTAGAGCTACCCAATTTCTATTATTACTTTCTAGCCAACAGGCTAGAATACATCTCAAGATGGATAAAACACACACCCCTTGATGAACCCTGGCTAGACGTAGAACAGACACTTTGCAATAATATGATGATCTCGGACCTTCCATTCATTAGCTCAAACATAAAACGACAGGAATGCTTTAAAAGCATCAATATCAGCTCCTCTCTGACAGCTTGGTGGGAGTTTCTTAAAATGACAGAGTCTTCACTAATTCCATGCAGACGTACACCCATCTGGAACAACCCTGTCATCCTACAACAGAATAATATGATAAACTTCCCAGGTTGGAGGTGTAAAGGAATAGAATATTTGGAACATATATATGAGGACGTAAACTATATGCCATTTAACAGATTAATAACACAATATGGGATTGATGAGAATAAATTTTTAGAATATCAACAAATTAAATCTATAAGAAAAAATAAATTTAACCTTAATAACACTAGAATTGAAATACCAACAAGTGTATTAGAATTCCTAAATCTTAACCCTCCCAAATTACTATCTAAGGTTTACCGGACACTTATTAAAATAGATGAATCAATATACCTTCCCATTGTAAAATGGGAGACAGACTTGTCAGTCAACTTTGACCAAAACTTCTGGTCTCAGATATGTCTAAGAACTTTTAAGATGATTAAAAACCCCAATTTACAATTAATACAATACAAAATCCTTCATAGAGTACACTACACAGGTCAACGGATGTTCAGGATGGGTTTCGCATCATCTAATGTTTGCTCACAGTGCACAGACAATATTCCTGACAATCACATCCACGCATTTTGGTTCTGTCCACCTGTTCAGAGGTTTTGGTGCCGGATATGTGAATACTTATCAAAGTGTCTGAGATGTAATATTCCACTCTCTCCATCAGTTTGCTTATTGGGTCACTTAGATGATGTCACCTTGGAGACAAAGTCAATTCACATGATTTTTACTGCTTTATGTATAGCAAAAAAAAACTATACTCATAAATTGGAAAAATAAAAATACTCTTAATATTAAACAGTATAAAGGCCTTTTGTTAGATTACATCAGTCTTGACATAGCCTGTACCTCCATATCAGAACAATCTCTCTGGGCTTCTTTGATTGGCTTCAACCTGTAGTGGAGGTGGGTAAACCCCTTTGATTTCATCCCGTGGGGCATTGTGGTTGATGGGGGGGGGGGGGGGGGT
>NW_023623757.1:0-4193 GCF_014905685.2 Nematolebias whitei | reverse complement strand
ATTACAGTAGAGTGAGACTGGAGAAAATGTCATATACATGCACACACACACATATATATTTATGTATATATATGACCAGAGAGAGCCACAGCTGAATTTTTTTCATCATACCGTCTGATTCAACAATTCTAGTTGCGTTTTACTTTAGTCATACTTTACAGAATAAACTGGTAATGTGTTTTCATGTATTTGACATTTTCTCCAGTCTCACTCTACTTTAATAATCAAGAACTTAGAGAAAAGTATGTGTTCTGGCTTTTCAAGCAAAAAGATGGCTGGCTGGATGACTAGAGACAAACTCAATCCTGCCTCCTGCTGTGGAAGACACGAGTGCTGGCTGTCGACTGGCACGCCACCTGACTACCATAAAACTACTGATTTGAAACGACAAGTCGAGAGGAGTACGGAGTAAATAAGAGAGGTCGACAGAGAGTGAAAAATAGAGGGACAAGGAAAGAGAGAAGGGTAATAGATTTGAGAGTGTTTTGGGGGAGTAAACAGATGGAGTAAACACAGCACGAGGGAAACCAGGGGACTCCCACCGAACCTGCTCAATGTGTCAGTGACACGGCAGAGAAGAATCAACAAAGTGCTCTGAGGGCAGCGTGCACGCATACTCACGGAGAGCCTCCCACACAATCACACACAGTTCGCCAATTGGCAGGATGCTGGAACCCACAGCTCCCATCCAGAGCAGTGACAGGCACATGGAGAACAAGCTGGCTGACAGCACATGACAACTCCTCAGCTAGTGGAAAAGGAGAGAAGCATCTCCTACTCTACTTTCTGACTGTGACTTCAACTTGAATATGAGCCTGTGAATATACAGAAAAGTAGTTCTAAATGTTTAGTGTAAAGTATCACTCTACGTTGTGAACTAGCTGTGATTTACCTTCTCTCATTTATGATTTGCGCTCTCAACCTCATCCCAGCACCCATCTGTATCGCTTCTACTTTTCCGATTTCTTCCATGCCCCCAGACCTGCTTGCATGCCCAAACGCTGCTGCTCTGTGCCAGCGCGCCAACAGGCCTGTAGGCCTTTCCAAGAGAGAGAAAGAGAGGAAGGGAGAAAGACGGAAGGTAGCCAATTAAGACTGGGTAATGGGAGAGTGTGTATGTGTGTGTGCGTGCACTGGTATGGGTGAATGCCTGACTTCAAGCAGCTCTGAGTTAACATGCTCTTGTGTGTGGATGTGTTTGGTGCCATAGGCTGTGCACGCAGCCAAACTTAATTTAGCGAACCCAGGTTTTTAACACATGCCTGAAGCTAGAGCCAGCAAACTATGGTTAGACCACAGAGCCAGAAGTTAAGAGGCGCAGTGCTCTCTTAAACCCTCTGAGATCTTGTTTCCAGCCTTAGGGATAGAAGAACTCATTTAGTCATTGATGACCATCACTTTTCAAATCCTCGTGGTCATATCTTTTCATCAGGCACTTCATTACTATAAAGCGTTATTGAAAACGCCCCTCAACTTTCAAGACCTTGACAGCAGTAAAGAGGCACAGACACTATTAAGCACTGATAAAACTTCTAGGAGTTTGTGGCTGTTAACCAGTCCTGACTCAGATTGAAAGCCATAAAAAGCAACAAAGGACAACAAATATGACAAGATCCAACTTTTTTTTCTTGACGTACTAATAAAGTGGAATTGGAAAAATCTCGTCCTTTATTTGTACATATGTGTATGCAGTGCCCATGAGTAATGCATGTGTGTTTTTGTTCTACAGTAGGGCACACCCCTGACGTCCCTGTCACTGGCAACGCACAATCGGGGATACAAGCAACACACACCTTGATCATTGAAGTATATATGAATTCATTCCTGGGGACTAAACACATCAACACTGTGTTAGATTATGTCTGAGCCTCCAAATCAAACATGTAACGAAACAGATAGTCAAAAAGCAAACACAATTTTTGTTTGTTTGGCTCAGTCTTTTGATGGTTATGGGATAAAAAAATGCACAAGTAAAACAAAAGTATCAGCTACAAATGATAGGCAGAGGATATAGCTTAAAGCCAAAGATCCTAGAAAACCAATCATATTAAATCAGGAGTGAAGCATGTTTATTTGTTAATGCACAATGGTATGTGTGTGTGTGTGTGTGCATAATTTTAGTGTATATCATATTATTTTACAAGGTAATAGGCAGTCAAATTTCACAGCCAGAGCATGACCTAAAAAGTGAAACCACACGGCAACGAGCTAAATGTGTCACATGGGCTCAATCATTTTTGCTCTCTATGAAGGAAGAGCGACGGAGACGACAAAGGGGAGGAACGGGGAGAGGGAGAAGGCTTCTACCAACCCACTGCACTCTGAAGCTAATTAAGTCATTTTAAATAGTCACAGAGGATACCTGTATGCAATCTAGCCAAGGCAAAGAGTTGATGAGGCTCTGCAAGGCCCCAGGCTAACTTCAAAAAGAAGGCGAAGGAAGGGAATGAAAAGAAAGAGAAAAGAAAGGGGAAAAAAGTGAAGTGTTTTTCTTTTTCTTTTAATTGAAGCTCAAGCTGAAGAAGAGCATGTGTGTCTGTGTGCCTTTGTGTTGTGCAGCTGGAAAAAGGTTAAGCATGCCCCCAGCAGAGTATGTCTGCACACACAAGTTCTCAATGGGGAGCAGGTGGGTAACTGCGTGATTAGAGGGATGGACAAAATCAGGAGAAAGGCTCTAGATATTTGAAAGAGTTCAGCAAGCGGTTAAGACTTACTGTATGTGCGTGAGTGGGCACATTTAAATAAATGAACCCCTAAGCCTCCCAAACATCTGCAGCAATTGGATACAACACTGTACACTGACTTAAAAGCACCAGTTATGCAAATAATTCAGGTTGAACATTTTTAATAAAGTATTATTGGCTTGTCAGCTTGGTACGACTATAAATGATAACTCTACACAGATTTTGAAAAGAACACACACATCTGAAGGTTTATGCCGTAACATCCGTGCCCTCACCAGGGGCAAGCCTGGCAACACCAGTGACTGAACTGGGTCATAGTCGCACTCTTACACACATGCACGCACGTACACACACGCACACAGTATGGATTGCAGCACTGGCAGCATAGTGATCACAGGAGAGGGCAAACAGAGGGTTGAATGGAGTATTCTAGGTCAGCTCTCCTGACAATGCACCACTGTCTCCTAATGTGCTGGGATAAAGGATGGAGGTTGTCGTTTGGCCTGACATTACAGCAACACATTTCAAAAGGGTTAACTGCCACATACAAATATATGACCACAAGCACACGCAACAAGAAACTCTCAAGAGCCAAACATGGGATAACACATGAGAGAATGTACAAACCACTGTGCATATTAAAACACTTCATTCTTTTCTTCTTCTCTTTCTACAGTCTAATAAAGCTGCATGCAGCAGATCTCTTCAGCAACCTTTACAGCTAAATCAGCTCGTGGACTTCAAAGGGGTTGCAAGTAGGTCACCACAAGGCATTGCAGTCAAATAGGGTACAGTCTCTGGTCTGAGACATCTCACTTCTCCCTCCTTCTCCTCTCTCTCTCTAGCTTTTTTTCTCTTTCAGTTCAGTGGTATCAGTAAAAATTTAAATGAATTATAGTGCCTCTCTCTTTTGTTATTCCCTGGGGTTGTACAGAATCGTGTCATGTTACTACAATGTATTACTTTCAGACCTTATTTATGCAGTTTAAGTACACTACATTTAGACATGGAGCCAACAAACAGAGAAATAGAGAATCAACAAAAAGGCAGAGATAAATAGCAGTTATTCAGACAAATGGAACCATGCAGAAGCAAAAATGGTCCAACCCTCCATGGTCACATTCTGGATCCCTGATCTATAAAAGACCAAAGAGAAGAATTTAAAACTACTTTTGTGTATCTTTGATAATCTCACCACAGAGGCAGCCTGGGAGGTAACCAATAAATTGAAATCTAAGAAAGATAAAAAAAAAAAGGGAATACAGTAGTCCCTCGTTTATCGTGGGGGAGCCGTACCCTGAAGCCCTGCGATAAGTGAAAAACCGCAAAGTAGGAATTGTAGTACAAGTAGTAAGTAGTAGTTTATTTTTATTATATATACTGTATATTAAGGCATTTTAAACCCTTCCCACCCTCTTGCAATATGCTAAACAATGTTTCTAAACTCTAAAGCTGTAAAAAGGCACAGAATGTCATGATTTCAGCTCTCTGCCTCCTCTGCTCTTTGCC
>NW_023623756.1:0-4194 GCF_014905685.2 Nematolebias whitei | reverse complement strand
AAATAAATAATTGTTTTTAAGTGTTAATCTTGTTAAATTCTGGTTAAAGTCCAGTGCGACGTGTATGGCAGCAAGTATGGTACATGTAAAAAAAAAAAAAAAACGGAAATTTTTTTTGAGCAAAAACCCGAATCCAGAGTTTTCCCAGCAGGTTTCAGCTGAGCAGCAGCTACCTGTTCATCTCATGTTGTTTTGAACTGGTCACACGTGTTGAACAGATTTTCAGCTGCCTTTCCTCACAGCTGAAATTGGCCCATTTATCAGTCTGATGTCAGTTTATGCATCAAGACCAGAGTTTGATTTGGAACGACTCTGTGAAATGAAAATGCGGATGTTCTTGCTTTGTGTGTGCGTGAACTTAGATGATATTGTTTCAAATCATTCAAAAGCCACAGGAAATGGTAAAGTCTCGGACGGAAGATGTTTCTCTTTTTGTGACAGAATCACTTCTAAAGCGTTCTGACCCTTGTGACGCACAGATATTCTCTGAGCCAGGTCCATTACTGCCCACAAAACGGCTATAAAACACATTTTTGAGGGTTTTTCCCCTTCCCACAACCCCTAGTATTGGTTTGGCTGTATTATTTTTTTTTAAGTATCTTTTAGAGGTTTTCAAGCTTGGAAGAGTTTTACTGCCACATCAGGTAAAACAAAGTTCGATCAAAGACAAATCTGAGCACTAAGGCAGTTTGTTTCTTTTAGAAAAGGCTTTTGCGTTTAAACTTTTGGAAGGTAAGTTGTTTTGTTAAAGCTTAGACTAGACTGGATATGCAAATTAGTCACTGGCTGCTCGGGTTAGTGGTGTGGGGTAAACACTGACATTTAAAAGCCACAGAAGATTCTGGATTATCAAAATCCAGAAGGTAATTTTGTTAAATCTAATCAATAACTTAATATTGAGAAACACAAAAGGCAAACGCTTGTACGTGCTGAGCCCAGACAGCTCATAGTACATAGCAGTCACATGCACAAGATGGCTGAGAAGGACATATGGCTGAATGCAAGGAAGACGTTGAACGTATATAAATATTTTGCTTTCAACACCAACAAGTCAGAAGATATGAGGTTGGGTGGGGAGGCACCAAGATATTTGAAACACATCAATATTTGCTGTATGATTGCATCACAGACCCGCTGAACTGAATCAAGTTGAAATGTGAGGTGGCTGACTCCCACCCCTACATGCATCACAAACAGTGATGAGTCCGGCTACAGGCAGGAGGTGGAACACTAGACTGAGGAACAGCTTCTACCCTGAAGCTGTTAGACTCATGAATCTCTAACCAGGAAAAATCACTGTAAATCCACTTTAACTCTTTATCTGTGCTGCTATATTCATACCCATCTGCTCACAACAGACTCATGTTCAGGCTGCTGTTTAATACTTAGCATATGATATTGTTAATGTTGAGCAAATATCTTAGCTCCTTACAGTTTCTTCCTTTCTTAATTGACTTTATATTTTTGTTACTGTTGGGTGTAACTGGGACCTTGAGTACACAGTTTCGTTCCATCTCATGCACATGTGATGCAAACGACAATAAGGTCACCTTGAACCTAGCAGAGGTCCCATTAACAGGAAGAACAGGAAAACAATAGTGCGAGTGCTGACTCAGCGTTGAACATTATAAGAGAAATGCTTTCATCCAACCTGACATCATCATTTGGACGGACACGTCAGCACTCACTGTCCTGCACTTTTGTGTTTGTGTAGGTTAATGTGACATGAAGTGGAAGGTCTACTCCATCACCAGTCCACAAAATGATTTGTTCTTCTAGTCAGCCTGATCTTTTTCATCAGTTCAAACCGAAGGCAGTGTACAGCCGATGGTTCCTACCCAACTTGTTAGCTTTACGTGCATGTTCCACGTCTTATTTTCAGTTTTTATGAATATATTCATGGCAGCGTTACAGAGGCTTGGCATAGTTACGAAAAGGTGCTGTGTTTATAAGGATATTTTCAAAAACGGCCAATAAAATTGTGAAAAAAATGTTCTGGATTATTGGCTTTGCATAGAGCTCCTATAGGAGTGATGAAGGGAACAGCAGTGCCTCCTGCGGCCTTCCTCTGGGTCTCTGCGACGAGCCGCTTTTATTTTGAACTCCGATGTGTTCGCCACGTTTGTCCTAAAGTGTGATACATAATTAATGAAATGTGTGGCACACCAAAGATCGAAGATGATTAAAAAAGGCCCAGTTTAAGTCTAAATGGCGCTGATTCAAGGTGCTCGTGTGCGTTTTGTGTCGGGCTACAGATGTGAGAGGAAAGAACGGTTCCTATGCCTGACCCTCGTTTGATTTTGCGTGAATGTTTCCCTCGTCCATCCACTGTTTGAACACTTTTTAATCATGTTTGCAGGATGATCAGTGGATTCTTAAAGTCGTCTCGCCTCGAGCACCCAATGTGTAATTTAAAGCAGACAGAACACGGTCCTTTTAAACACCTCAATCTGGTTGAGTTCTCTCATCTTCCCGCCGGATCGAGCCATTTAATCCTCAACGCGAGCCATGATTAATAGCAGTCTGACCCTTCAACCTCATCCACATAAATTCTCCAGCTCTTTTTTTTTCTGGTTCTGTTCGACGCCTGAGGTGCGATGTTCACAAAGGCCTTGAATCGACTCTTACCTCTAAATTGCAATATCTCTTGGCTCAGAAACGCCTTTTGTTTCTTGACTTTATGCAACATGTTTGGGCCTGGTGAGATGAGAGACCACCACTGTTAATGTTTGCTGTGGCTGCTTGGACAGCCCTCCTCCCCCTCTTTCTCCCCTCTTAAAGTGGATGATAAATGACTCAAGAGCCTTTTGGCGTCCTTTGTGCTTTCCTAGAAGACATCTTGGCTTTGTTCAGCAGCTTCGACAAAGGTTCTCAGTCCTGAGGAATGCACAAATATTTAATTTCTATCATCCGCCGCCGAGGGTGAAGGGGCAATTATGTTTTTGCCAGTGTCTGTATATCTGTGTTCATTTGTCTGTAAAATTAGCAAAATATCTCATGAATCACTGAATTGATTTCAATGAAACTTTTGATGACTAATTATTGGATGTACATCCACAAGTTATTAAGTTTTAGAGGCAGACCAATTTAGATGGATGCCACTGCTTATTGGCCTTAGCATACACAAAAACGGCTACATATCCATCCATTATCTTCCGCCTGTTTCGAAGTTCAGTCTGAGGGAAAGCAGCTCGAGCATGGAGGCCCAGACATCTCTTTGCACAGTCAACTCTTCCAGTTCTTCTGGGAGGACCCAAAAGCATTCCCAGGCCAACAGAGAGACACAGTCTCTCCAGCGTGTCCTGGGTCTTCCCCGAGGTCTCCTCCCAGTCAGACATGCCCGAAGTACTTCCAGGAGGAGCCCAGGAAGCATCCTTACCAAATGGAGAAGGGGTTCTCTGCAGACCAAAAGTGGGCGTTTCTGGAGAATAGGCGTTTGTAGAGGGCAAACATTGATTGGCAGCTGTATTTGCTGCTCTTTAGGTAAGTTACGTCAGCTATTTTTTAAAACTGAAGAACGCTAAGAACCAGCGTTATATCTACGGCAAGAAGATTCTCTTTTGTTCTTGTAGGCTGCACCTGACACAGGTTGGCTTGAGTCTGGTCTGGGTACAATGAAATATGAAGCATCTGAAGAGAAACCTGCTCCTGTTTGTCAAAAAGTCTGGTCTCAATTAAAGATCATGAGTCCTGTGACGAGATGATGGCCCAAAACAAACTCTAAAAACAAAATGTTCTCTTTAGAAGTTCTCCTATGAGATCTGATCTATGACAGGAGCGGAAACATGGAGTAGGGTTGACCCTTAAAATCTGAGACGGCTTGAAATTAACCAGTAAACAGAAATACCTGCTCCAGTTGCAGAAATCTGACAGAAATTAACAATCACTCATCTGCAGTGACTGATTTAAAAGGTTGAACAAGAAAATGTGAAGTTAAATGAAACATCCTCTGTCCCAAGGCCAGTTTAAGCATCATCAATATTTTGGTTACTTTATTTTTCTTTATGAATCGATTGGAACTATTTTCACATTTTTCAACAAACAAAATGGCTTGCGTATTTTAATGTAACGGCTAGGTATTAAAAAACAAACATTTAGCCCTCCCCACTACCCAGTTATGTTGCTCTTATTTTGAAATGTAACCGGAAGTTCTGTGTTAAGAGAGACGGAAAGAGAAGTTATGGAAACACCGCC
>NW_023623755.1:2506-4194 GCF_014905685.2 Nematolebias whitei | reverse complement strand
ATATATATATGTACCATCTTGGATTTTGCTGTGGCAATCCCATTTTTGAAAGGAACCTTTCTTACACTTACTGTAGATGCAGCCACATATCACAATGGAAGTTGGTACCTGACTTATTTTTCAAGTTATCGTGCTCACAACATGCATAGGCAGATATTTCCAATTGCTCCCTCACTCTTCCGACAAGGAACAGAAAAATTTGGAAAGTTTTGTGTGGACCGGGCTTGAGTCAGCTCTTAAGGTCTGTCTCTTTTGGCTCTTCATAGGTAGCAGGAAGTGAAGAGCTAAGAGAGACAGCAGTTTATGGGGAGCCGAGCCCACAGAAGAACCGTAAGTCACAGCACTTCCGTGTTGTCAGGACAACCAGGTGAGCGGCTGGCCACTGTGTTGTCATGACGACAAGGTACGCACATCACCATTGAGCGTGATGTTACGACAAGGTGAGCTCCTCACCTCTGACTGTCTTTTCTCACCCACAGAGCCACAGCAGCCTGGGGCAGAGGCTGATCCAGGAACAGCATCCGCATCACGTAGTTCTTGGCCAGCGAGGGGAGTTCTCTGAGGAGAATAAACACTGTATGAAAATAAAAGGCTGAGCACATGTTGGAGGAATGCTTCACCCGCCGCCTCTCATAAGTTTTGAACTGAGATCATCTTTTGTTGGAAAGCAACTCTGCTGTAGTCGTTTATGGTAAAACTTTGAAAATAATGGTTACACCAAATGTCACCAAAAAGTCATGTGTGAATGACTATCAGCTAACACCACATCACAATTTAGCTCATCTGTAAATCTTCCGCAGTTATAGAGTTTGTGTTGGCAAGCAGTGGCGGCCATCTTGATCTAAACGTTATTTACTTGTAGATGTACATCCAATGATTACTGTCGTAAAGTCTCATTAAAAAGCATCCAACGGTTCATGGGATATTGTGCTAACAGACAAAAACATGATCTCCGTCGGGTGGCGGGTGACAACAACACGCCCTCTTCTTACCTGAAGACAGCCAGGCATGTTGCCGGGTGGTTGTAGAGTCTGTCCAACACCTCAGGACTCAGCTCTCTCAGGTACTCGTGCAGGTTTTTACACTGCAGCTGGACTCTCAGCTTCATCATCTGCAACAAGAACAAAACATCTCCGAGTGTCTGTCGGAACCACCTGAATAGAACGGGACAGGAAGTACTTCCTGTAAAATAAACAAGAGCGCGAAGGTTGAACTTATAAAGTGAGGCGAAAATATTTACCAGAAAGGCTGAAGAATAAAACTTATTTCAATTAAAACGACATCAAGTTAACTCCACAGAGTCCACGGAGTAGACATTTTTTAGATCACGTGACCGAAAAGGTGCTCTCGTATTGGTCCGTTACTCTTCTTCTACTACTGTGGTATGTGCAGTTTTGAAAATACTTTATTGAGACAAACAAACGTTACAGACAAAAAAAAAAGAAAGAGATGAAGTTAAAATTCCTGGCACAACATTGAGGTTTACTTTTTTTTTTACTTTAAAATATACAATTTTATTTTAATTTATTAATGTTGATGATTTTATTAATGTTTCTAAGAGGAACGCATATCTCCCACCACCTTTCACTCAAAAGTTTTAATTAATATACAAACATACACAAACACACATGCACATTTGTGACATACATACATACATACATACATACATACATACATACATACATACA
>NW_023623755.1:0-2496 GCF_014905685.2 Nematolebias whitei | reverse complement strand
TACACACACACATACATACATACATACATACATACATGCATAAATACTAAATCGCCTTATAATCTAGCTGTTTTTTGCTACTATTCCTCTTGATTGTCTTTTTGGTTGCTATTTTGTTTTTAATTGTAAAAAAAAGAGAAACTTAAATTTGTATGCCTATTTTATGATTGTTTATTATTGTCGTTGTTATATTGTTGTCATCATTTTTTGTTAAGAAATCAGGTCTCTCTTGTAAATGAGTCCCCGAGGCTCAGTGGGATTAACCTGTATAAATAAAGGTTGAATGAATTAATACATACATGCACGCACACACACACCAGTTTATGTTTGTCTCATCAGTGTTTGTCCTGTTTGTCACGTTTGTCTTGTCTTGTGCTCCCACTCATGGTCTACACCTTGTCATGGCTTTCAACAAAGACAGACCATCTCTGTTAAATGTTGTTGTTTGTTTTTTTGGTTTAGTCTGAAGCAGGAAGTGTAAACCTCTCACTTACATTAATTGTGTTTAAATGCTTATAGCATTATAGATAATCTCAGCCCTGAATGCTGAGTTACTGTACTGGTTGTCATGGTGATGAAACCAATTTTTTGAAGGGGATGACACAGATGTGTACTTTTGTTTTTTCCTCAATCTTTTGTAACATTACCACTCAGTTTTGCAAAGATATATTTGTTTCTGTGCTTCCTGGTTTCTTCCCTTGTCACCAAACCTACCCAGCACTTTCTCATTTCCTCTGTTTCCTTCACCAACATGTCCATTCAGGGCTTGTTGCAGGTCTATTCCTACTCCATTTCTATTTCTAGCCACATCATTGTAAAACAGTTAAAACCCTGCTCCAATGCTGTGAGCCTTGTTGCCCTTCCACTTGGTCTCTTGGACACATAAAAACATCTACCTTCCTTCTCTGCATCATGTCAGCCTGCTCTATATCTTTGCCTGTCATTGTCCCCACATTTAGAGTTACCACTCTCAGTCCTACATTCTTGACTTTCCTTTTCTCCCTCTGTCCCCTGACACGTTTCCCTCTTCTTAGTCCTTGACTACAATTGACAATTGGGCTCCTTGATACTCAGATTTGCAGACAGTGCCTTGAAAGTTCCTGTCATTTTTTTTCCAGGGTAAACAATGCTGTTTTTTTTATTTTTATTAAAACACTACATCAAGACCTGAACACACAAGGACACCAAATATGTACAGAGATAAATACTGTGTCATATGTAGAAGGTTGGATCTTTAGTTTTCAACTATCTGAGCCTAAAATAATTCATTGCTCAAACAGGGGGCTAATCCTACATGACAACTACAACTAGAGTAAATTCAACAGCTCACCTTCCCTGGGTTCAAGCTGTCTGGTGTCATGCTGATGGGACCTTAAGAAGCACTTGCACTAGCCCAAAGGAAGCTGACAACTTAGTTTAGACGTCATCATAACTTAGCCCTGGTTGCACAAATTTCCACTGTGTCAAGCAGAATGATTTTTTGTCAAATATTTGGATTGTGTGGAAAGTGGGGTGCACAAATTAGAAATGTCATATTGAATCTGAAGAAAAAAACAAACTAAAGAAAATTTAATATTCATAAATAATCTTCTACCACTGACTGAAGAGAGCAATAGCCTCATTTAACACATAACTTACTGAAGATATATTGACAATCGATATTTTAACACTTTATATGGTCAATGTTATAATAGTCCAATAAAGTTGCAGATTTTGATTTCTCTAAACCTACTCATCCTATTGTCTACTGTGTTCAAATGGCGCCATCTAGTGGTCACATGGACATACAAACAACGACTAGATAAACTTTATTTTCCCCTCAATAATATTAGATTAGATTAGATTAGACTCAACTTTATTGTCATTGTACAAAGTACAGCCAATGAAATGCAGTTAACATCATCTTGGGGGCAGCTGTGGCTGAGTGGTTAGATCAGTCGTCCTCCAATGCGAGAGTTGGGGGTTCGATTCCACCAGCAGTCACATGCCGAAGTGTCCCTAGGCAATACATTGAACCCCTCATTGTCTCCGATGTGTGTCCCATCGGTATATGAATGTGATAAAGCACGGATTATTCTTTGTATAGATCTAGTAGAGTGCTGTATGAATGGGTAAATGAGGGCTCAGATTGCAGTGTAAAGCACTTTGAGTATCTTAATACGGTAGAAAAGCGCAGTATAAGTACAGTCCATTTACCATTTATCTAGCCAGAAGTTCAAAATACAACATTACTATCAAGTGCAGGGAATGAGTATGAAGAATAATGCTTACAAATGTGAACATTAGAGTTAGGCCAATAGAGTTATTATTACAGTATACATGTTGAATGAGAATATGCATATATATGTTTATAGATAATGTATGTATATAAAGAGTGAATGAAAAATGCAGATGTATTACGACAGCAGCAGATAATACAATATATATAATGGGTAAATAAATGAATCGCACGTCGGACGTGCGATTGAATCAAACGTCGGACGTGCTCGAGATCGG
>NW_023623754.1:0-4195 GCF_014905685.2 Nematolebias whitei | reverse complement strand
TGTCATGACATTTTCCTGTATTAGCTGCACCATTCACCATGATTTATTTTATAATCGCTTGACCTGTTACCAGATAGCATTTTAAATTTCTGCACCCTGATTGTGGGTTTTGACAGAAAGTAAAAACCAGAAGTAATTGTATGCGACAGAGAGGATGCATGTTTTTTTTCTTCTCTTGTATGATTAAAGACAGTGAGTGGTCAGTAACTGATGTGAACTAATGAAAACCCCACTTAATGGAGATACTTTGATAACACTGATGCAGTGTAGGTATCCATCCCTGGACTGTGCTTTACCTTGCTGTACCTTACATCTAAGATTGTTAAAGGGTAGTCAATACAATGACAACATTTTTACAGTGGTAATAAAGCTGGTGATTATGGCATGTAAAACATCCATCCATCCATTATCTTTACCCACTTTTTCCTTTTCGTGTCACGGGGGTCACTGGTGCCCATATACAGCAGTCACTGTGCGAGAGACAAGGTACACCCTGGACAGGTCTCCAGTCCATCACAGGGACACAGACAAACGAGACAAACAACTATTCCCTCTCACTCACACCTAGGGACAATTTAGAGAAACTAATCAACTTAACATGCATGTTTTGGTCAGTGGCAAGAGAATGGATTACCCATGCATACATGAAGACTCCACCCAGAAACCTCCACCAGCAACCTTCTTATTGGTTGCAGCTCTACCAACTGATCCACTGTGCCTCTAACTTGCATCACTGAATATAAAAATCATCCACAGCTAATCTTGTTCAGAATAACACATCTTCAAACTAACTCTGTGCAATCCTAGAAAATATTTTCATTGTGTGCATAGCAGGTCCACATTTTCAATCTGCCAAAACTCTAGTAATGAAGTCTTGGTAGACTGTTTGATATCCTGTGAACCATATACTGTAATACTGTGCAACATACAAAAGTTGTATGCCAATGATTAGAGTCTGTATTTTTATATTCTCAATATGTCCTTTCTCACTGGCATACAGTATATCTATTAAATCTACAAAGGGTTTGTTTTCTTTTTATATCATGGTTTATTGTACGTTCCACACATGTCTTCTTTATTACCTACTGTTTGTACATCATGTTTTTGCTACCATAAAGTCTTAAAAAGGTTTAAGGAATTGGTAGTAGGATTTAGATTAGAAAAAAGAGGTTTTAGATGAAGGATGACAACCTTTTTATGCCTCAAATAAAAGTAGAATTCAGTCCAGGTGTAAAAAAAAAAACAGCATTTGGTACTGAAGCTACATCAGGTTTAATAATTTCCACTGTTCTGAGCACAACAACACCCACCATAGCAGAGCGGCACAGCATACTCGTTAAAGAATGAACTGTTTTATTGCTGGTCAACAGATCTGGAAGTTTAACACCATCCAATGATTCCCACATTAAACATACATTTCCCAACAACTCTTACAAGATGATGTCACATAATGTCATATCCCCAAGCTCCTTTTAAAAAAAACCTTTTCAATTTAGTACAAGGAAAAATGCACTCCAGTGATGTACAGTAATGATGAAACAAGCAGACACAATCGCGCCATTCATCTGCGCTCTCGTTTGCATATGGTCAGCCTCAATAATGTTGGATCAACTTGTTTTTCTTGTGCAAAATTAGCCTCTGGCAATTGTGTCCTCTTCCCACAGAGAACCGCCATGACTGCTCGTTATATTTACTGCACCAAGCTTACACAGCTAAACATTAGACTGCTGATAATGTGAAATATGAAGCCAAGAAAATAATGCATGAATTCTTTATCACCCAACCAACAGAGCTCTGAATATTGCTGGGCATCACACAACAATGGTGTAAACTCAATATGCCTGTAGGCAAAATCAGCACCATTAACAAGAAGTGAACCATAAAATTTTAATACTGTAAGCTGTTTAGTGTAATATGTTATGAAAAGACGCTTTATCAATGTCATAACTGCTGCAAGCACCATTCTCAATCATTCTTGAGGAGACCTAATCCATTCTGAACCAGCTCTTGGCTATAAAAAAACACAAAGTGTTTACTTCTATTTGTAGTAATTGTTTGATTTCTATCAAAGATTTTCATTTTGTTGGAAGTTGAAGTTGTTAATCTCAAACTTGCATATTAATTACCCCTGGAAATCTGTGAGACCTTATTTATATACCACATAAACGCCACAAAAGGCTGGTGCTGGTGAACCCAATGGAGCAGGCAGGCAGGAAAGGACTCAGGATGGATATACAAAATAAAGAATTTATTAACAAAACAAAAGAGCTGACAGGGCAGCAAAACAAACAGAATGATCAGTGGGTACTCATGATGCAGACAGGTCATCACCAGTGAACATAAGACAATGCCAGGACAAGGACAGAGACAAACACACAGGCTTAAATACAGCGAACACCAATTAGACAAAGTGAAGACACATGTGAGTAATCACAGATGCCAAAGACAGCTGAGAACGCAAGACATAAACACAACACCAGAAGGGGCTAGACACTGGGGGGTGGGGGTGGGGGGGGGGGGGACACACACAACTCCTACAACAAACAACTGAGAATATGTAATGTGTATATGGATCATGCCCATATACCAAGAGGACAGCAACAGTGAATAAAAAGGCTGAACATCAAATAACTTTTTTACATCACCAGCATCATCAATGTGTGAAAAACCCAGAAAACTGTTCAGTTTTGATTTTAAAAAGTAGTCAGTGGTGGTTAATGATTATGAAGATGTATTTATGTTAATCTGACTGATTAAAACATGAAAAAATAGAACAAACTTTTAAATATGTCCTGACTGAAAGATGCCTCTTTGTAAAAATATAAAATAAAGTCAAATAATTCACCTTGAATTATTCCAACTGTAAAGGTTATGCTTTTGTATTCTGGGGCTAGCCTTCCTTTATGACTGGTTTCCTCATCACAAAGAAGCAAGTGATGGAAGTTACTAGCTTGATTTGGAAGACTTGAAATTTAGGATGGACTGTCACAGAGGCAGTTAGTTTAAGATATTATGAGGACAGATTTTTGGTTTAATCAAATTCAAAATGGTGAGTGAACATGGGAGCTAATTCACAAGAAGTATCTTTTAGTGGGATGTCACCTAACAAGAGTCAAACTTTTTTTGTCTGGGTACTCATTGTGATGCTGGAGTCCAGTGTCTGTCTGCCAATTTATAGTTTTGTTCTGCAGTCAGAAGAAGTGCTGTCTTTATCTGATGGAAAACTCTTAGTGCCGAAGGTGGTTTTGAACTGAGGGGACAGTGAACTTGGATTTATGATGATAAAACAGAGTGATTTAAAAACTGATTGATACTTCAAAAGGTGATAGACTGGTTGCAGAGGAGGTAAGTGTATTGTACTCATACTCAACACAGCATAGTTGAAGAATTCAAGGTGTGGGGGTTGTGGTTGACAGTACAAACGGAGGCAGATTACAGATTCCAATTTAATCTCAAACTGGTTTTGTTAATACCATGCACAGAAGAATAATGAAATCTTCCTAATAATGGTGTAAAAGTAAACACTTTTAAAAGTCTCTGGAAAAAGTTTCCAAATGGCAGCAAAGAAGCTATGTTTTTTTTTTCCTTTTGGAACTTGCATTCTACCATCCATGACAAGCAACATGCCGGAACTAATGAGGGACTAGGAATCTTCAAGGGAGGGAGCCTATTATTATTCATTGAAAAAGAGTAAACAAATGCATAGATGTTAATGTCAGAGGGTTCCTATCTGCCCAATTAATCTATGGTGGTTCCCTTGGGCAGCATCATTGTTCAGCTATAGTTTCTGTCTTCAGGGAAAATTTGCAATTAGGAGCTGAGCAGCGAAGACATTAAAGATGTCTTTCATTTTTCACTTTTATTTTTGACATCCTCTAATACAGCTGTCTTTCCTGTAAAAAAAAAAAAAAAGGTGAAAAATATTGTGCTGAAACAAGCCCTTGCTCATCTACAGTTACATCCATGCATCCACATCCATCCATCTATCCATCCATCCATCCATCCATCCATCCATCCATCCATCCATCCATCCATCCATCCATCCATCCATCCATCCATCCATCCATCCATCTATCATCTATCTATCTATCTATCTATCTATCTATCTATCTATCTATCTATCTATCTATCTATCTATCTATCTATCTATCTATCTATCTATCTATCTATCCATCTATCCATCCATCCATCTACC
>NW_023623753.1:0-4196 GCF_014905685.2 Nematolebias whitei | reverse complement strand
CAGGTTTGGAAGGGTTTTTGTCGAGCTCTTGGTGCCACGGTGAGCTTATCTTCTGGTTATCACCCCCAAACTAATGGTCAGTCTGAACAATGCAACCAAGCCCTTGAGTCCTCTCTTCGCTGTATCATTGAGGATAACTCTGCGGATTGGTCCTCTCTTCTTCCCTGGGTTGAGTATGCCCATAATTCTCACACGTCCTCAGCTACTGGTCTCTCCCCATTTGAGGCATCTCTGGGTTACCTGCCCCCTCTGTTTCCCCACCAGGAGGTCGACGTGTCTGTCCCCTCAGTCCAGCACCATCTACGTCGTTGCAGACAAATCTGGAGGCAGACTAGGGAGGCTCTTCTACGGACCCGTGATCAGGCCAAGAGGTGGGCTGATCGTCACCGTTCCCCGGCTCCTCTGTATTCCATGGGGCAAAAGGTATGGCTCTCCACCCAGAACATCCCCCTCAAGGACACCTCCAGGAAGCTGGGACCCAGGTTTATTGGCCCCTTTCCTGTTATCGAACTTGTTAATCCCACGGCCTTCAAGCTCCGACTCCCTCGCTCTATGCGGGTTCATCCGACTTTTCACGTTTCTCAACTCAAACCTTTCGTGGAGGATCCGTTGCTTCTTTCTGACCTGGATCGTCCGCCCCCTCACCTTGTTGATAATCAGCCTGTCTTCACCGTTCACAGGATCCTGGATGTTCGACGACGGGGTCGTGGACATCAGTTTTTAGTTGATTGGGAGGGTTACGGTCCTGAGGAGAGATCGTGGATCCCCAGGTCCTTCATCTTGAATCCTGGTCTCATCAAGGACTTTTTTTTGAGTCACCCTGACAAACGTCTCCGATCGCCTAGAGGCGATGTTTGACGGGGGGGGGTACTGTTAGGCCTGTGCCGTTTAAGTGTACTCACCCTGCAATTGCTGAGTGCTGGTGACGGAGTTCCTGAGCAACCACCTGCCTTCAATCCGGTTAATGAGTCCAGCTGCTACTTAAGCCTTGGAGGAGGTTCCAGTCTTCGTTGAATCATTCAGTCACCTTGGGTACTGTGAGACAGCCATTTTAGTATTTTCTCTTGTGAACCTGTGTTTGATCAACCTGTGTCTCCCTGTGATTTCAAGGCAAAACCAGGACTCACCTCCAAGAACCAAGACTTGACGAATCGTCTCCAAACTAGACTCATTCCCTGTGGAACTCTATCTCCCAGCGGGACACTCTTCCATCAGCCGCCACCTGCAAGATACTAATCAAGTTACTTGGAAAATACAAGGATTCACTCACCCGACAGACACTTCGCCTTCCTCCCTGAGTCTGCCTTCGAAGATCCACCTGTAAGAGAAGGATTAAATTATCCAAAACAGCTACAATATTCTCCTACCCATCATTAATCTGTCTTCCCCTTTTTTCCCCCCTTCCAGGAACTCAGACTTCCTTTACCCCAGCACTGTAAATAAACTCACTGAACTTTTATTCCGTGTCTGTAATCCTTCTCAGCCCTGGTCTGAATTTGAGTACAATTTCCGAGATTAATCATAACAGAATGATTCAGCCATAACATGAGTACTCACGACCAGACTGAGATGGATCAATTAAGAGAAGCTATTCTTTCCCAAGAACAACGACTAACTACAATCCAAAATTTGTTTCAACAGATGTTGAGCCAACAACAAACTACCTCAGAGAACGTGACTAAGCTGGATGGAATGGTCCACGAGCTGGGAAAACAGATATCCCCACCTTCCCACACCGGAACCACCAACTCTGCCTCCGCTGTACAATCCCCAGTACCACCAACCCAATACCCTGTCCGTGAGCCCGAGATGAAGCCCAGTCAACTATTTTCTGGTAATTCTGAACAGTTTGGTGGGCTTATGCTTCAATGTAACCTAGCCTTTAGCAGAGCCCCACAGACCTTTTCCTCCGACTCGTCCTGCATCTCCTACATCGTTTCCGCCTTACAAGGAGAGGCTTTAAGGTGGGCAGATGCTTACTTTGGTTCCATTCCTGTAAGTGACTGTCCCTTTTCCACCTTTTTCAATGATTTTCAGAGAGTCTTTGAGAGGCCTCTGTACCAGGAGACGGCTTCCAAGAAGCTAATGGCGCTACGTCAGGGGAACCAATCTGCCGCGGACTTCGCCCTTCACTTCCGGGTCGCGGCCAGACAGGCCGGATGGGAGGACCTCGCTCTACGGGGAGTATTCGTGAATGCCCTCAACGATCACATTAAGAATCAGTTGGCCCTTGTAAATGAATCTGACAATCTAAACGATTTAATTGATTTGTCCATTCGCATTGATGATCGGCACAGGGAATATCGGGGCCTGTTGGACTACAAATCCCAGAGTCCTACCACTTCCGTGACTCCACTTCCGGATCCGGTAAGCCGCAGCCCGGTATGTAATCCTATGAATGAACCTGATCCTACAGAACCCATGTTAATTGGGCGTGCCCGCCTCACCCCTGAGGAGAGACAAAGGCGTTTTTCTGCCACAGAGTGTTTATATTGTGGAAAGAAGGGGCACTTCATTGCTTCATGTTCTCTTTGTTTAAAAGGTCGATCCCACCAGTAAAACAGGAGATACTGGTGGGTGCTGCGGACATTTCTCCTGAGAATCGTCTTACCCTTAATACGTCAGTTTTTTATAATAACGTTAATTTCCCTGTACAAGCCCTGATCGATTCTGGGGCAGAACAGAATCAGTGATGGCTTGGTGGCTCACCTTTCCATTCCTATGAACAAATTACGCCAACCCCTCTCTATGACAGCGCTCACCGGTCAGTCCATCTCCACAATTTCCCATAAAATCTCCTCTTTGCATATCATCGTATCTGGTAACCATCATGAACAAAGTGAATTTTTCGTTTTTCATTCCGAGACCCCTGAAATCATATTGGGATTTCCCTGGCTCAGACAACATAACCCTCAAATTGACTGATCCCGTAAACAGATAGTCTCCTGGAGCCGTTATTGTTCCTCCAACTGCCTTGGTTCTGCCGTCACCACCTCTCCTCCACCTTGTCATGCGGTGGAGGAGATCGATTTGTCGTCTATTCCGTCCTGTTATAATGACCTGGCCCTTGTGTTTAGCAAGGTCCGGGCTCTCTCCTTACCCCCCCATAAGCCTTATGACTGCTCCATAGACCTACTGCCTGGTGCTCCCTTGCCTTCCTGCAGTCTGTATAATCTGTCTGGGCCTGAAAAGCAAACCATGAGGGACTATATTACAGCATCCCTATCCTCGGGCATTATTCGTGCTTCTACGTCCCCTGTAGGAGCGGGATTTTTTTTCGTCGACAAGAAGGATGGGACGTTACGGCCTTGTATTGACTACAGAGAACTAAACCAGATCACTGTTAAAAATAAATACCCTCTACCTCTGATCAAATCCATTTACGAACAACTCAGGGAGGCGTCCATTTTTACCAAACTGGACCTCAGAAATGCCTATCACCTAGTTCGTGTGAAGGAGGGGGACGAATGGAAGACGGCCTTCAGAACCCCCTTTGGGCATTTTGAATATCTGGTGATGCCTTTTGGGTTGACTAACGCCCCTGCGGTGTTTCAGGCCTTAGTTACTGATGTTCTGAGGGATTTTTTGTCTCAGTTTGTTTTTGTGTATCTTGACGACATCCTGATCTACTCCAAGGACCCTCTGTAACATACTCAACATGTTCGGGCAGTTCTCCAGCGGCTGCTGGAGAACCAACTCTTTGTTAAAGCAGAGAAATGTGAGTTCAGTGTCCCCTCCATAACCTTTTTGGGTTTTGAGTTTAAGAGTGGTCAGGTCTGGACGGACTCGAAGAAGGTCAAAGCTGTGCTGGACTGGCCCTCTCCTCAGACCCGCAAACAACTCCAGCGCTTCCTGGGTTTTGCAAACTTTTACCGCCGTTTCATCAGGAACTTCAGCCAAGTGGTGAGTCCATTGACTAAACTCACCTCTCCTCTCCGCCCGTTCTCTTGGAGTAGTGAGGCTGAGGAGGCTTTCACTAAACTCTAGACTCTTTTCTCCTCTGCTCCTGTTCTTAACCATCCTGACTCCGCCTTACATTTCATTGTTGAAGTTGACGCCTCGGATACCGGTGTGGGTGCTGTCCTTTCTCAGAGATCCCCTGTCGATAACAAGGTCCACCCTTGTGCGTTTTTCTCACGTCGCCTATCTCCTTCTGAGGCCAACTACGACGTGGGTAATCGTGAATTGTTGG
Source organism: Nematolebias whitei (assembly GCF_014905685.2). Taxonomy (NCBI): domain Eukaryota; kingdom Metazoa; phylum Chordata; class Actinopteri; order Cyprinodontiformes; family Rivulidae; genus Nematolebias; species Nematolebias whitei. The sequence goes on along the minus strand of NW_023623753.1, from coordinate 4 downwards.
CCAT
>NW_023623752.1:0-4196 GCF_014905685.2 Nematolebias whitei | reverse complement strand
ATGTAGAAAAAAAAGGTTATATGTCCAACTATCAAAGTGGTTTTAGAAAAGGAAGAAACACGATGGATCCAGTCTTGTGTCTGGAGCATGAGATCAGGAAAGCCCAGATTAATAAAGAAAGTGTGGTAGCTGTATTTTTTGACGTAGAGAAAGCGTATGACATGATGTGGAGAGAGGGATTACTTATAAAAATGAAAAAAATGGGAATCACAGGACGAATGTTTAAATGGATTAAAAATTTTCTATCAGACAGACAAATACAGGTGAGAATAGGACAAGATTACTCTGACAAATACTACATAGAAAATGGGACACCACAGGGAAGCATAGTTAGCCCTCTGTTATTCTCTATAATGATCAATGACATGTTTGATGGTGTAGAAATAGGAATGGGAAGGTCTTTATTTGCAGATGATGGGGCTTTGTGGAAGAGAGGCAAAAATCTACAGTTTATTATAAAAAAGGTACAGGAAGCAATAACAACAGTTGAAAAATGGTCAAATAGATGGGGATTAAAATTTTCAGTAGAAAAGACAAAATCAATAATTTTCACAAGAAAAAAAACACCTAATAATAATGAACTCAAGTTGTACGGGAAAGTAATTGAAAGAGAAAAACAGTTTAAATTTCTGTGCATCTGGTTTGATGAGAGACTAACATGGACAGTGCACATTCAAAAAGTAACTGACAAATGTAAAAAGATTCTAAACATCATGAGGTGTTTGACAGGAAAAGACTGGGGAGCAGACAGGAAAGCACAAAGGACCATCTACACAGGATTAATCAAATCAATAATAGACTATGGGAGTATTGTTTATAGTTCAGCTTCAGAAACAAATTTAGAAAAGTTAAACAGTATTCAATATCAGGCATTAAGGATTATTACCGGGGCATTCAAAACAACACATACAGGATCAATATTAGTAGAAATGGGAGAACCACCACTGAACATCAGAAGAGAACAATTAGCATTAAATTACTGGGCAAATCTGAAAGGACACGAACAAAACCATCCAACACAAGAAATATTAAAACCTTGCTGGGAGAAAGAAAAGAAACACACAAAAAACTTTGGATGGACCATAAATCAAAAGTCAGCAGAAAGTCAAATAGATGATCTTAACGTCAGCCCAACAGTTCCACTTCCAAACATACATCCATGGTTATTCACAGACACAACAGTTGATTTAAAAATATTAGAACAAAATAGAAATGGATTGATTTCAAATACAGTTATCAAACACATCAATAAATATTATGGATATGTAAAAATATATACAGACGCTTCAAAAAATACAGCAGGTCAAATAGGGGCAGCATTTATTGTACCAGAGTTTGGAGTTAAATTAGGGAAGAGATTAAACAACAAATTATCAGTATACACCGGAGAAATGGTCGCAATATTACTGGCAGTTCAATGGATAGAAGACAATCAACCACTCAGATCAGTCATATGCTCAGATTCCAGTTCATCAGTAATGAGTTTAAAAACCAGTTGTTCAGAAAGCAGACCAGACATATTGACAGAAATACAGCAAACATTATTCAAAATTAATATGATGGGGTTAAAGGTTACATTTTTATGGATTCCAGCACACATAGGGATAAGAGGAAATGAAATGGCAGATAAAGCTGCAAAGGAGGCCACCAAACACAACTCAGTGGAAATAGAGGTCAAATTCAGTCGGGCAGAAATAAAAAGCATCACAAAACAGAGAATGATGGAAAAATGGCAAAAGCAATGGGAAGAAGAAAGAAAAGGTCGATGGTTCTACATAATTCAATGAAAAGTTGGAGAAATGAGAAGAGCTGAAAGAAACAGAAGGGAAGAAACTGTCATCTCAAGACAGATTTGGACACACAGGATTGAACAGGACATTATTCATCATAGGGAAACATAACACGGGAAAATGTGACCATTGTGGGGAAGATGAGACCATACAACACGTGCTAATGATCTGCCAAAACTACCATCATGAAAGAAGACAAATGATTCAAAGACTCGATGCAATAAACGTCAGATTTGACCCTGTAGTGCTGTTACAAGCAAATTCAAGCTCTGCAAGTACCAACATCTTGTTGAAATACTTGAAAAGGACTCAGTTGTTTGAGAGAATATGAGCGTTTTTATTCTTATGGATATAAGTTATTTATTTATTTATGTATTTTATTTTATTTTATTTATTTATTTATTTTTATTTTTTATTTTTTTTTGAGCGACATTCCAGTTGAAAAACTATAACAGCAGATGGCGGTAATGCTTCAAAATCTTGAATGCCAACCGCCAAAGAAAAACTAAAAAGAAGAAGAAGAAGAATTTGACACTCAGGGAAGGAGGTGACGGAAGGAGGAAGCTGTTGGGCGTGGAATTTAAAACAATTTTTGACGGATTATCGGTATTTGACGTTTTTTGGACTTTGGAACAGGCGGAAATTGGCATAAACTGGTATGTGAATGGTTCGGATGGAAAAACAGGTAGGAGACGAGGCAGACATGGATTTTGAGGGGTGGACACCGGTAGGTAGAGGGAGAGGACGCGGAAGAAATAAAATGGAGGAAGGGACAAATGATAGCCAGAGTAATAAAAGGGAGTTGGAAGGGAGCAGTTCGGATGAAGAAAGGGTAGTAAGAAGAAAAGTAGTGAGGGATGAATTTAAAATAATATTAAAACTAAAAAATGAGGAAGGGCAGGGTAACATAAGCCCCATTTTGATATCAAAAGAAATAAAAAGGAAGATTGGGGATGTAGAAATGGTGAAGGTTTTAAGAGATGGAAATTTATTAGTGTCATGTAAAACTGAAGAACAAAAAAAATAAGGCTTTGCACGTCGAGAACATCTGTAAAAGAATGGTCATGGAAAGAAAGATAATAGGAGAAAACAAAACAGTTCGCGGAGTTATTTACGGGATCCAGTGGATGAAGATTTAGATAAAATAAAAAGGAACATAGTTGGTGCACAAGTAAACAACCTGAAGAGACTGTCAAGAACTGTTAATGGGGAAAGAGTAGGAAGTTTATCAATTATGATTGAGTTTGATGAGACAACCTTACCAGCAAACATAAAAATAGGTTATTTAAATTTTCAAGTTAGGCCTTACATCCCACCACCACTCCGCTGCTACAGGTGCCAGAGATATGGACACATTGCAGCAGCGTGCAAAGGTAAACAGAGGTGTCCAAAGTGTGGAGAAGACCATAGGATAGAAGAATGTAAAGAAGAAAAGGAGAAGTGTTGCAACTGTGGAGGACAACATAGAGTTACATATGGAGGGTGTGAAGTGAGGAAAACAGCAAAAGAAATCCAACAGGTGAAAATAAGTAAAAACACCACATATGCAGAGGCAGTCAAAAGTGTCAAAGAACAAAAGACAAGAGCGACAGGACAAACAGAGAACCAGAACCCACAACAAAGTACCAGTAAACAGCAAACAGAGGAAAATATCACAATGCCAGTCGAAAACCTGATATTATTCATAGCATATGTCATAAACTGCACTGACCAGGCCAAACATAAAACAGAGAAAATTAAAATAATCGTGAGAGGAGCTGAAAAATTTTTGGGGTTCAAAGAGGTATCTTGGGAAAACATTAACAAAAGGTTGGAAGCTGATGGAAGACCAGGAACACCAGGTGAAAATATATGATTATATTACAATGGAATGCTTGAAGTTGTTGTGATTTTCTTATTTCTCCACCCGAGTTCTGTAGTAACCGCTTCAATCCTGCAGGTATCAGTCAAATCATTGCACATTAAATACGACAATGGCACCTTTAAGTTTATGAATATTTAATAAGTAAAGTAACACAGAAGTAATAATGTTGTCACAGATTCACAAGTATAAACAGTGGGTTAGTTAAATGCAGTCGTTATTTTATCATATTAAAATCTGGATGCATCTCTTAATCTGAAACAATACAACCTGCTTTTATCTTTTCTGCTCCAATCTCTCTGCATCTGCTGCGTCTCTCTGCTTCATTCTCTGCTGGCACACTCACACACACACCAGGACAGGACTGTTCACTTCTCTTTGTCTCAGAAAAACAGGGCGTTCCTTCACACAGAAAAACTAACTTTTCAGCGCGCTTTGAGTCTGTCTGCGGTCTGATTGGTCAGAATTCCAATCCAATCAGAAGTGGTTTACATCGTGTTACATTATATAAACAGGAAATGAAGAGCCTCTTCAAAGTAAAACAG
>NW_023623751.1:0-4197 GCF_014905685.2 Nematolebias whitei | reverse complement strand
GCAGACCAGATGCTTCTCTCAGTCCCAGAAACCCGTCGTAAGCTCAGGGGTGACAGGGCTTTCTCTGTTGCAGGTCCACGACTGTGGAATGAGTTGCCACTGAGTGTCCGGCAGGCTCCCACACTCTCAGTCTTTAAGTCTCGCTTGAAGACCCACTTCTATTCGCTTGCCTTTAACACGGTGTGATTTGTTTTGGTCCGGTCTGTTCTCTACTCTGTTGGCCATTTTAGTTAGCTTCTGCTGCTATTTGTATCTGTATTTCTATTTTATGTTTTCCTGTTCGCTGTGCATGTTTGTGTTCTTTTGTACAGCACTTTGGTTGGCCTTGTTGCTGTTTTAAGTGCTATATAAATAAATTGGTATGGTATGGTATGGTATATACAAATACACATATATATATATACATAAAGACATATATATACACATATACACATACATATACACATATACACATATACACATACACATACATATACACATATACACATACATACATATATATACATACATATACACATATACATATATATACATACATACATACATACATATATACAAATAAATATATATACATACATACAAATAAATATATATACATACATACAAATAAATATATATACATACATACATACATACATATATACAAATAAATATATATACATACATATATACATATACATACATACATACATATACATACATACATATATACAAATACATACATACATACATATACATATACATACATACATATATACAAATACATACATACATATACATACATACATATATACAAATACATACATATATACATATACATACATATACATATACAGGTCCTTCTAAAAAAATTAGCATATTGTGATAAAGGTCATTATTTTCCATAATGTAATGATAAAAATGAAACTTTCATATATTTCAGATTCATTGCACACCAACTGAAATATTTCAGGTCTTTAATTGTTTTAATACTGATGATTATGGCATACAGCTCATGAAAACCCCAAATGCCTGTCCCAAAAAATTAGCATATTTCATCCCACCAATGAAAGACAAGTGTTTTTAATACAAAAAACACCAACCTTCAAATAATCATGTTCAGTTATGCACTCAATACTTGGTTGGGAATCCTTTTGCATGAATGACTGCTTCAGTGCGGCGTGGCATGGAGGCAATCAGCCTGTGGCACTGCTGAGGTGTTATGGAGGCCCAGGATGCTTCGATAGTGGCCTTAAGCTCATCCAGAGTGTTGGGTCTTGCGTCTCTCAACTTTCTCTCCACAATATCCCACAGGTTCTCTATGGGGTTCAGGTCAGGAGAGTTGGCAGACCAATTGAGCACAGTAATACCATTGTCAGTAAACCATTTACCAGTGGTTTTGGCACTGTGAGCAGGTGCCAGGTCGTGCTGAAAAATGAAATCTTCATCTCCATAAAGCTTTTCAGCAGATGGAAGCATGAAGTGCTCCAAAATCTCCTGATAGCTAGCTGCATTGACCCTGCGCTTGATAAAACACAGTGGACCAACACCAGCAGCTGACATGACACCCCAGTGACTGTGGAAACTTGACACTGGACCTCAAGCAATGTGAATTCTGTGTCTCCTTTCTTCCTCCAGACTCTGGGACCTTGATTTCCAAAGGAAATGCAAAATTTACTGTAATCAGAGAACATAACTTTGGACCACTCAGCAGCAGTCCCAGGCGAGATGCTTCTGACGCAGTCTCTTGTTCAAAAGTGGCTTGACCTGGGGAATACGGCACCTGTAGCCCATTTCCTGCACACGCCTGTGCACGGTGGCTCTGGATGTTTCTACTCCAGACTCAGTCCACTGCTTCCGCAGGCCCCCCAAGGTCTGGAATCGGCCCTTCTCCACTATCCTCCTCATGGTTCGGTCACCTCTTCTCGTTGTGCAGCGTTTTCTGCCACACTTTTCCCTTCCCACAGACTTCCCACTGAGGTGCCTTGATACAGCACTCTGGGAACAGCCTATTCGTTCAGCAATTTCTTTCTGTGTCTTACGCTCTTGATTGAGGGTGTCAATGATGGCCTTCTGGACAGCAGTCAGGTCGGCAGTCTTACCCATGATTGTGGTTTTGAGTAATGAACAAGGCTGGGAGTTTTTAAAAGCCTCAGGAATCTTTTGCAGGTGTTTAGAGTTACGTTGTTGATTCAGATGGTTAAGTTAATAGCTTGTTTAGAGAACCTTTTCATGATATGCTAATTTTTTGGGACAGGCATTTTGGGTTTTCATGAGCTGTATGCCATAATCATCAGTATTAAAACAATTAAAGACCTGAAATATTTCAGTTGGTGTGCAATGAATCTGAAATATATGAAAGTTTAATTTTTATCATTACATTATGGAAAATAATGACCTTTATCACAATATGCTATTTTTTTGAGAAGGACCTGTACACACATATACATGATGCAAGATGGCCACGCTCAGAGCAGTTGCAGCTTCACAGGCTCCCGGTACCATCCCAGTTTTTAGAAGTTTTGATATTGACTCTGTGCCTGACTCTGTGTCTGACTCCGCGCGATATATGCGTGTGAACTATAGCCGAACCGAACTGATGAGAATAGGAGCGGATTTGCCACGAAATATAGCAGAAATCAGCAACAAACTCAAAACTCCGCTTGGCAGAATGCAGATCTTAAAGTCATCTACCTGGAAGCTGCAGCAGAGGCGTTCCAGCGGGCAGAAGAGGAAGCGCTGCTTCCGGCTTAAGAGGAGAGGATGCCGGGCGGGGGTTATGGTGAGGCTACGAGCTAACGCTAAAGCCGGTAAACTCCCCATGCCGTCTCTCTTTCTGTCGAATGTCCGCTCGTTGGACAACAAGGTGGATTTACTTCGTCTGAGAGCGGGCGCCTCAGAAGAGATGAAGAAGTGTGCAGTGCTTTGCCTCACAGAAACGTGGATTACAAGTGAAAAGCCGGACACAGTCTTCCAGCTGGATGACAGACTTTTTTTTCGAGCGGACCGCTGCAGCGAGCTAACGGGGAAATCACGGGGAGGCGGAGTGTGCATTTACGTGAGTAAAAGTTGGTGCACGAACTGTACTGTTGTAAATAGCTCATGCTCGAAGGCTTTGGAGCAAATAACAGTGAAATTTCGGCCACATTATCTACCCCGAGAGTTCACGGTGACTTTCATCTCTGTCGTCTACATTTCTCCGGACGCTAATGCTGATGAATCACTGCAAGAGCTTCATGATATCATCAGCTCGCTGCAGAACAAACACCCCGAGGCTCTTTACGTGGTAGCCGGAGACTTTAACCACGTGAATCTAAAGGAATGTCTCCCAAGCTTTAATCAACATGTGACGATTCCGACACGTGGAGACCACACGCTGGACCGTGTTTACACGAACGTAAAAGATGCATACAAAGCCAAACACCGCCCCCACCTAGGACTGTCAGACCACATCTCAATCTTCCTGGCTCCTGCTTACATGCCCACGCTGAGACGCTCCAGACCAGTACAAAAGAAAGTTAAATGCTGGATCCAGGACAGTGGCCCCATACTGAGAGATTGTTTTGATTGAACAGACTGGCAGTTTTTCAGAGAAGCTGCTGAAAAAGGAGGTTCGCTTGATCTTGACCAATACACATCCTCAGTTCTGGGTTACATTAGTACATGTACTGACACCGTCTCCACTATCAGAAATGTTAAAAGCTACCCAAACAGAAAACCTTGGCTGAATGCAGAGGTGCGTACTCTGCTGGAAGCCAGGAACACTGCCTTCAGGTCTGGAAACTCAGAGGAGCTGAATAGGACAAGAAAAGAGCTGGTTGCTGGTATTAAGAGAGCCAAAAGCACATATGCAAAGAGGATCGAGGGTCAATTCATCTCACAAGACCCTCGGAGCATGTGGAGGGGCATTAAGTGCATAACAGATTATAAAGGAAGGAGTGAACAATGCCCCAAAGACCAATCTCTGCCTGATGCCCTCAACAAGTTCTATGCACGCTTTGAAGACCCGAACAGACCAGCCAGCACCAGACTAACCTCACCACCGGATGAAGAGCATCTCAGCGTGACCTCAGCAGAAGTAAGGAGTACCTTCAGGAGGATTAATCCGCACAAAGCAACTGGCCCAGACAACATCCCCGGAAAAGTGTTGAAGGAATGTGCTGATCAGCTCTGTGAGGTGCTGGCAGACATCTTTAACACCTCACTTACCCTGGAGAC
>NW_023623750.1:0-4198 GCF_014905685.2 Nematolebias whitei | reverse complement strand
TTAAAGATGGGAAAGAAGTTTAGAGGGAGTAAAGATGGTATGGGAGGGGAAGTGTTCACCAGAATTGACACTCTCCGTCAGAACCCAGCTCTCCCCGGTACGCTTGGTAGGAAACTTGACTCGTTACCTTTCTGAAGTTAATCAGCAGATATGGAGCTCCGTTAACGCTACCTGTCCAGCGTCTCCTTAGGATGCTGTGAATCGTCAGAAGTAGTGGCGAGTGAAAATGTTATAATCCCATGGAACTCGGAAGAGCTCTGTTGTCATGTCAGGATCATCCCGTCTCTCACAGAACTGGGCTTCTCTCACAGAACTGGTTGAACTGTGTATCCAGCAGAACTCCAACAGCACTCCATCAGAACTGAACAGAACTGTCCCAGAACTGTTCCAGCACCATCCCAGAACTTCTAACAGAACTGTGTAGTTTACAGATCTCGAGCAGAGCTGAGTAAACCAGGAAGTACTGACATTTTAAAGAGCTCTTTCCCGGTTCACTTTTGGGAGTATTCCCATTGGTCAGAAACAACCAGACGGGGTGTGTTTTGTGACGTAAGAGGTTAGAAGACAGCAAGAATTGTTATGAAACAGATCAGAAATGTTCTCACAGACAGAGAGAGTTTTGTTTTGGCGCGTTTCAGAAACAGGTGCCAAAAACCTCTATATTTACGTCTGAGAGGATTCTAAAAACATGACAGTTCGTTCTAACAACTTGTTTTGTGTTTGACTCCAACCTTGGACCAACGTACACTTGCTCATTCAAAAGCAGAAATCAGAAAAGGCATAATTACTCTGTAACAGCTTTGACATGAGTTCTAACTTTGCATGAGAATAAAAATCATTACACAGTTAATAAAATTGATTAGTTCACTGCAACATCTAAAATGGTTTGAACTAAGACATTTTGATTATCAACATTTGTAAAATAGTAATGATAATAAAAAAGAGAGTGTTCTTTTCACTTGAATCTTCAAGAGAGAAAGTCTCAGGATGGGTGAACCGGCATTTCTGGATTCAAATCAATGAAATGACAGTTCCTGTCCCACAAGGTTCTTAAGGTCAAGATTTTTGACCTTAGACTTAGTTTTTGACATGGGCCTAGTCCACTACAGTAGGCAGAAGCACCTTAGTAGAAAGAATTAAGCCATTGTTGTGACAGAATTGCATTAAATGTTTAGCAAATATAGAATGATTATCTGCGACATCTGCATTTAGATCCCCCACAATAAAAAAGCAAGTAGACGGATTATCTTGCATAAAAGACATAATAAAAGACAGTCTATTAAGAAATTCATCTTCGTTTTCAGAACATTCATAGGGTGTGTATATGTTCAGGACAATAAAGTTTTTATCTCCACAGGTGAGCTTAAGCCCTATGGCCCAGTCCACTTCCAGTCTAATCACATTAACCAGTTGGTCATATTTTTTGTGCCATAATATTGCAACACCACCGGCTATCCTTCCTCGAATTATTCCGGTGCTAAGGTCGGTAGTGGATTCACTATCATTATCATTACTATTTTACAAATGTTGATAATCAAAGTGTCTTAGTTCAAACCATTTTAGATGTTGCAGTGAACTAATCAATTTTATTAACTGTGAAACAGTGTAATGATTTTTTAATCCTCATGCAAAGTTAGAATTCATGTTAAGGCCTGTTACAGAGTTTTTATGCATTTTCTGATTTCTGTCTTTGAATGAGCAAGTGTACGTTTTCCAAGGTCAGGAGTCGAAGCAGACATGTGTTGGAACAACTGTCTTGTTTACATCCTCTCAGACGTCAACGGAGAAGTTGGCACCTGTTTCTAAAACTCGCCAAAACAAAACTCTCTCTGTCTCTGAGAACAGTTTAATCTGTTCCATAACAATTCTTGCTGTTTTCTGACTTCTAGTAACCTCTTACGTCACAAACCACACCCCTGTCTGGTTGTTTTTGACCAATCAGGGACGATCAAATATACCGGAAATAGAGCTCTTTAAAATGCCGGTACTTCCTAGTTCTCTCAGTTCGGTGGCGCGGAGAAGTTCTGAGATGTTCGCAGTTCTGTGAAGTCGTTCGGGAGAACAGAAGTCCAGCCATGATAAGGCTCTTCTGAGTTGGATTATAACATCTTCCACCTCTGAGTGGAACTTCTGAAGGACTCCACTCATATGAAGTCCACTTGCTGATGTGAGCTTGTGTCGGACGGAATCTCGTCACTACTTCGGACGAGTCACAGCCATCCTATGGAGACGCTGGACAGGTAGCGTTAACTGGACCTCCATATCTGCTGATTAATCTTCAGAAAGGTAATGAGTCAAGTTCCCTACCAAGCGTACCGAGGAAAAGCTGGGTTCGGATGGAGAGTGTCGATTCTGGTCAACACTCCCCCTCACACACCATCTTTTACTCCCTTTAAACTTCATTTCCATCTTTAAATCCTTCTATCAAGTAGAAATCCTTCCAGATAATTTAGAAATGTCTGTGTAAAGTGCTCATCCACCGCCGTGTGGATAATTGATCATAATTGTACAGTTTTCATTGATGTCCGCTGTTCTGCTGAAGAGTGGAAACAATCGCCGCATTGTTTCTCACTACCTGTAAAGCTGTTAATTATGTTGTTATTTTCATATTTTGCCAAATTAATGTAAATGTTTGATGTTAAACTTTGATTCTGTAAAATAAATGACCGCATTCATTTTGATGGGTCAAAGATAAATGACGTCTCACATTTACATTTCATTAAATTCAATGCACGTTTTATTCAGTCCAGAAAAATGAGGAATCCGTTTTAATTGATGAATATATCTCGGCATCTGTTCATCTACAGTGACAAGCTTGAAAACAGCACTTCAGACAAAGTGGCAAGCTTGAAAACAACCCCTTCAGACAAATTGTCAAGCTTGAAAATATCCCTTCAGACACATTTGCAAGCTTTAAAACATCACTTTGGACATAGTAGAAAGCTTAAAAACATCACTACAGACAGAGTGGCAAGCATGAAATCATCCCTTCAGACACATTGACAAGCTTGAAAACATCCCATGAAGTCACATTGACAAGATTGAAAACATCCCTTCAGACATATTTGTAAGCTTGAAAACATTACTTTGGACATAGTGGCAAGCTTGAAAACAACACTTCAGACTCATTGGAAAGCATCCCTTTAGACACGTTTACAATCTTGAAAACATCCCTTAAACAGTGGCAATCTTGAAAACATCACTTTGGACATAGTGGCAAGCTTGAAAGCTTCACTTCAGACAGATTGACAAGCATGTGTAAAATGAACATATTCCGATATATATTCATAAATTAAACGGATTCTTTCATTTTTCTGGACTGAATAATGTTGTGCATTGAATTTAATAAAATGTATCGTGAGACGTTAATTTTCTTTGACCCATCAAATGAATGCGTCATTTATTTACAGAATCAAAGTTTAACATCACACATTTAAATTAATTTGGCAAAATGATTTCAACAACATGGCTTAGTTAGCAAGCTGTACAATTTGGTTAACCATACGGCGATGGTTGAAAACTTCACAACAGACATTTCTGGAAATATCTGGATTAATTTGCTAGCAGATATAAGAGTTTAAAGATGGAAAATGAAGTTTAAGTTGAGAGAGATGGGTGAGGGAATTTGTCTGTTATAACCAGAACAACACGCTCCTTTGGACCAGCTTAACCCAACGGTACGCTTTGTGGTTGAAGATCGACTTTTTACCTTTCTGAAGATATGTCAGTTCTGGCGTAAAGTTCCACTTCAAGCCACTTTTCAGCGTCTCCGTAAGGATAGTAGGGAACCGTTCGGAGTCGTGAGATCATCCAGAACAGACTTCATAGTTCCTCTGAACTTCTCTCGTCCAGCTTAGTTGCAGATGTCCTGAGCATGCTGCATTCCAGCATTCTCTCAGCATTCTCCTGAACTTCTCAGAACTGCCGAGAACTTCTCAGAACTTCCTCCAGCATCCTGAATTCCAGCATTCTGAACTCTGGAACTGCTGTCAGAACCGCAGAACTTTTGAACTAGGAAGTGTTGCACCTTTTAAAAGAGCTCACTTCCGGTTCATTTGAGAACTTTCTGATTGGTCGATGGACCAAAACAGAGGTGTGTTTTGTGATGTAAGAGGTTATTAAGAGTCAAGGAAAAGATTAAGATTGTTTAAGAACAGACAAAAGATATTATGAAGAACTCAGACTTCGTGGAGTCAAT
>NW_023623749.1:0-4199 GCF_014905685.2 Nematolebias whitei | reverse complement strand
GAGGTACTGAGCTCAGGGCAGCTAGAAGGTCATCAGTCAGCTCAAAAAGCTGAAATTCAGGCAGTCGTTGAGGCTTTGAAAATGAGCAAAGGAAAAGAGGTTACAGTGTACACAGACTCAGCATATGCTTATGGTGTAGTTCATGTACAATTACCACAGTGGAAAAGAGCAGGTTTTCGAACAGCAGGTAACAAACCAATTAAACATGAGGAACTCATTAAGGATTTAGCTGACAGTTTGATGTGGCCAGCAAAAGTGGCGGTTGTGAAGTGCAAAGGTCATGATGTTACACAATCAGACACAGCGGAAGGAAACAGGCAAGCTGACAGAGCAGCGAAGATAGCTGCTGGCTATTTGCCAAGAGTCCAGATGGTGACAGTGGAAGAGGAATGTCAGAAAGTGAATCAGTGGGATGAGAAAACTGTAGCAGAGGCTCAGACTACAGCCTCCCCAGAGGAAAAGACATTATGGTTTAACAGAGGAGGTCAGAAAAAAGGGGAGTTTAAAGTATGGATAGGACCGAATCAGAAGTGGATCTTGCCTATGACTTTAAAACAGGCAGTATTTCAGGAAGCACATGGATTAGCACACGTGGGATGCAGACAAATGTTACGAAATCTTCGACAATGGTGGCACCCTCATCTCAAAAATATGGTAACAGCATATGTTGACACCTGTACTGTTTGTTTAAAGTACAACATTCGGCCTACAGTAAAACCTGAACGAGGTTCTTTTCCTCTCCTGCACCGACCGGGACAGGAGGTGATTCTAGATTACACTGATATGTTGGAACCTGTTAAAGGGTTCAGATATGTATTGATGTGTGTTGACGCATTTACAGGGTGGCCAGAAGCCATACCTGCAAGAAGAGAAGACAGCAAAACAGTGGTGAAGTTTCTGATTAACCATTACATCCCCAGACACGGTTTCCCAACAAAAATCAGATCAGACAATGGCACACATTTTAAAAACACAGATCTGCAGGCTGTGGAAAAAATGTTAGGCCTAAAACATGCTTTTGGAACCGTGTACCATCCCCAGTCTCAAGGGAAGGTCGAAAGGATGAACCAGAACATAAAACAAAAATTGGGCAAAATCTGTGCACAGACTAAATTGAACTGGGTGGACGCATTACCAATAGCCTTAATGACTGTGAGAACTTCTGTTAATAATGGAACTGGCTTTTCTCCCTATGAGTTAACTACAGGAAGACCCTTTCCGGGACCAACCGTATGCTCACTGACCAGTGAGGAGGACCGTAAAATGGACCATAAGGTATACTTTGATGAGTTAAAAGCATTAGTGTCTAACTTTACTCAGCAGGTCCACCACAAACAGAGCCTAACAGAAAGACCAGAGGAACCTGGTCTCCCCACCGCGGAGTGGGTCTTGCTGAGGGTCATTAAAAGGAAGTGGCAGGAGCCCAGGTGGACGGGCCCCTATCAGGTTACAGAGCGAACGTCCCACGCAGTCCGCCTCAGAGGAAAGGGGGACGTTTGGTACCACTGGAGCCAGTGTGCGCCTGCCTCAGAGCCAGGAAGAGCGAGAGAGCTGGCAGAAACCATCTAAAGTCGTAAAACTGGACATTCATGTCTTGTAGACCGAAGCAGCCTGGTGAAAGTTGCGTGCGGGCCCTGAAGGACTTTGTTTGAGTGGGTCACTGGGTGCTGGAATAACCACATTTAGTACAGACACCTAGATACGACAAAAACACGACATCTTAGAGTCTCACACTTCACGAAGAAAACTCAGACATAGGAGGAACGGTCTCTGAGCACCCCAGGGTATGCCCTGAGTACTTGTGATTGTAACAATATTGTATGACATGTGTACTAACCATTTTTCTCTTATTTTTTAATTGTAGTCTTGATTTAGAGTGCATCCATTTATTTACTTAGCTTGAAAGTGATAAGTATATTCAGTTTGTAACGTTAAAAAGAAATACCTATAATCAATTATAAGCAGTATATTAACAGAGTGTTATTTTGTATTCATTTTGTGTTAAAGGAACTGCTTGCCTGGCTGTCTGCTGAGGAAGTCGCTGTGCGAGACATCTTCATTTATTGAGTACAGTTTCTGTTTTAAGATCAAAATGCGGTGGCCACCAAAGCACGTTGTGATAGGGATAGGTGTTTTGTCATCCATCGTGTTGTCACTCATTTTCTCTTTTGAATATTTCTGCATCATTCCCGGTTTACCAGAGTGTGAGCAGACTGGTGAAACAGGCAGGGTGAGAAGGAGTGTGACACCACACACAGTCATGAAAGATGCGTATGGCCTTCCGGTGCTGAAAGTAGAGTATCCCAAAGACACCACCACTACCCTAAGCCTGCCAATCTGTGACATGTTTTATTGTACGGATTACCGTATTGCGAGTGCAGCCTTTTATATTTGTCCATGTCCCAATCCATCCAAATGTTTCTGGTGTCCTGAGTGGAATTATGTCACGTTGTATTCGGGATCATGGAAACCTGATATGTCTGGACATCTGACTAATTACAGAGATTGGTGGAGGGCACATGCCACCTTGGCAAAAAATAACAGACACTTGTTATTGTCCTTTGAGTATGTTCGAACTTGGAATAAGTTAACCAGCAGAAAGCGTGAGATGATCTACACCTTGGTGACGGAACCCATTTATGTGCTTGTAGCCGCGGATGTCGCTGGCAAGGACCCTTTCCGGGTGTTACAACTTGCTCTTACAGAGTTGCCAGCCCAAGACCCTACTCCTCCTCCGACCCAGGAGTCATCTCTCCCAATGCCTATGCGAATTGATAGTGTTGACTATACCAGCTTAACCCCTGTGGATGTGATTGCTATGTCCACTGGCTATACTGACTCTAACATTTGGTTAGCTTGGCTCGCTGAGGCTGCTAGACAGGCTTCTTTGTCTGAATGTGTAGCTTGTGCTGCAGCTCGACCAAATTTGTACACCCAGCCAGCTCCATTACACCTAGAGGATGCTTGGGGATTTCATTGCATGTTAAGTTTGACTATGAGAAAATATACTAAGAATTGCACTACATTAGATCAGCTATTCCCAATTATTTCTAATATAACCAAATTAGGCTCGTTTGCTCCGGTAGAACGATTTGACTATTACTGTTTTAATTACACCTCAACTGCAAATAAAAGAGTTGCCTTAGGACAAATTCAGAATGAATGGTGTAATATCACGCAACAAAATGTCTCTGACAACACCCGTGTGGGTAAGGTGGCTCGCGCTGACCTGTATTATTATTGTGGTGGTAGACGTTTACTGACACATATCCCTCAGGATTCTGTGGGATTGTGTGCATTAGTACGCTTAGCTGCATCGTTAACCTTGATTGGCCCTCGTTTGGAAGTTTTAAATGACACCTCCATCTCTCCCAGTAGGAAGAGACGTTCAACGCATAATTTTGACCCCACTGTGGGCTCTACTACATATATTGATGCCATAGGAATCCCTCGAGGAGTTCCTGATGAGCACAAATTAGTAGATCAGATTGCGACAGGTTTTGAAAATTTACCTGTTGTTTCAGCATATTTCCCAATTACACCAAATAAAAATGTTGACCGAATAAATTACATACATTACAATGTCATGCGTCTGTCCAACCTTACCAGAGACGCTGTTGAGGGCTTAGCGGAGCAACTAGCTCCGACTTCTCTGATGGCTGTGCAGAACAGAATGGCTCTTGATATGCTGTTAGCAGAGAAAGGAGGTGTGTGTAGCATGTTTGGTGACCTGTGTTGTAGTTTCATTCCTAATAACACTGCCCCTGATGGAAAAGTGACCCGTGCACTTGAAGGTTTGAGAACGTTGTCTGATGAGATGAAATCTCACTCTGGTGTAGATAATCCTCTTGATGAATGGCTCTTCAAAGTGTTTGGCCCCTGGAAGCAGATGATTGTGTCCATGTTGATGTCAATTGCAGTATTTGCAGCTATTTTAATCACATGTGGATGTTGTTGTATTCCCTGCCTGAGATCTCTGTCAGTACGTCTTATCACTTCCACTTTAGAGAGGCGTGACCCTGAAATAGCTCGTCAGCTCCTAATGCGCAGAGGTTATGAAATTTCTGATTTTGAGATGCAACCACGCAGGCGCAGAGAAGCATATTCTTTCGCTTGATGTCGACCTCTTTAGATGAGGTCGAAAGGGGGAATTGTTGTGAAATAAAGATTGTGTTCTTTGTTGAATCTAACATTCCAAT
>NW_023623748.1:0-4199 GCF_014905685.2 Nematolebias whitei | reverse complement strand
ATTAAACGATGTCTCAACATCGACAAAAACAGTGACTAAGCAACCAGTTAACAACGTTTCAACATCGACAAAAGCAGTGATTAAGCAACTAGAAAACGACGTTTCGGTGCGCCACTCACTCTGCATGTCAGATTTGATCATGTTATCGCGTCTGGTAGCATTATCCTAACTGGCGTCACCCCCCTTCGGTCATGGGAGACCGCGAACACGGGTGAGGACGTCGCTCCATGAGCTAAAGTTAGGCTGTCCTTGAGTAGTTTTAACTGTTTGCGCAGCTGAAAGAGGACTTTTAGGTCTGGATCGGAATCCAGTTTGACTTTCGATGGAGTGTATTTGTCTGGGTCAGTCAGATACAGTATCATCGAGTTAATTGCAGGATCATCCAACTTTTGAAGTTGGGTGATGTCTGGGTCAGTTGAAAATGACTTTTCATATTTTAAAAGAACTTGGCGAGTGTTGTCTCTTTCTTCATCAGATGTCAGAGTGTCGGCTTGGGCGACCACCTGTTCAATCTGTGATGAGACTGTTAAGGGTTCTCGCTCCTTGGGGAGCTCCAACGAATCCTTTTCTGAGTCGTCGGACCTGTCTATGGGTAAGACACCATAGGTTTGTGGTCCTTGGTCGACGTCATTGGTTGAGAAAAGAGCGATGGCCTGTGATGGTTTTGTGAAACATACTGGCCCAGCTTCTTGACTCAGTACCAGGTTATCTGGGAGTCCTCCCAGAACTGGAATGCCTAGTTCAAAATCATGAAAATCAGTTTCTGAGTTTTCAGTTTGCGATGACTCATCATCGTTTGTGTGTGAGTTTATCCCCCCTTCGTCCGATGAGGGGTTGTTGGAGGCAGCAACAGCAATGTCTTGGTGTGTTTCACCGACATCTGTAATGTTGTCGTTCGCGCCTTCAGAGTTAGTAGCGATCGCATCACTACACAGTGCTCCTGGTTGGGTTCCCATTTCAGCGTGTATCAAAGTGTCTAAAAACCTTTGTATTTCCTCTGTCTCTTCCGAGCTCAGAGGTTTAGGGCCTTGTTCCTGGGACCTTTGTGATTTTATCGCCTCGGTCCGTTTCGTCCGAGGTGGGGGAGGGTTAGGTACGTCTTGTGGGGGTTCCTCTTCGGATTTCCCCTGATAATATGGGTCCTCTTGGATCCCATATCGTTGCGTCCTACGCATGTCCCATGTACGACAATCACGCTCATCCTCTGAAAGAGGAGCCTTTTTGTCCCAGCGTGCACCTTCATCACGTGGTTTGTTAGTTTGAAAATACTGCCTTTTCTCGCCTGTTTTAGGAGGAGGTGGCGTCGCACGCCTTCCTTCCATTTCTAGGGAGTGGGGTTTAACCTTTATACCAGGAAACACCTCTATGGGCGTCTTAGCATGAGAACGTGCCTCTGTCCTGTTTACAGCACACTGTTGCAGGTTTGGTGGAGGGGACCTGTTCAGGTCTGTCCCTACCACTTTAGGTGAGGGTGGATTACGAGCAGGAGGTCTGTAAAAGATTTTTGGAGGTTTTGGTGGATTATCCCGACACAGTTCAAGGTCTGCTCTGGATTTCAGACCACCTCGCCCCTCGTCATAACTTTTATTTGTTGCTGCTCTTAGCTTCTCCTCACATGCTTTTAAGCGTTCCTGTGAAGTTTGACATTCACTTCGTAAACGCATAACTTCTTCCAGAAATACCTCTTTATCCACTCTGCTTTTGTGCAGATCTTTTTTAAGCACATCTATTTCACCTTTGCTGCGGGAAACTTGTGACATTTTCTCGTCGTGATCCCGTCTTAATGCAAAGTAAGATTCTTTCAGCAACATTGCCATTGTAGCCAGCTTTTCATAGTTTGACATTGAAATTTTTGTAGAGGTAACACTCTCTGCAACCTCCATCAGATTGTCCACTAACTCTTTTGGGTTCATGCTGTCCGCCTGTTCCTGTCTATATAGATGTAAGGGTGCTGTCAGCAGCTTCAACGCATTCTCCAAGCAGTCCCTCATCTCATAAGGATCAAAGTCTTTTTCTAACACACCTGTCATGTTTTTCACTGTGTAGCACCTTATCTGTTAAAAACAGTTGCAAGCTTCAGATATTTTACAGGTAAATATTTGTATTCAAGTTGTCATTGAGTTTTCACACTATTTTAGCTGTGGGTTTACACAAAAGTACTGTTATAAGTCACCTTATTCAAATGTGGGTACCTATTTGTAGGCTTTACCCCAATTCATGAATATTCTTAAGTAAATGCTTCTTTGCAGTGTTACTTGTCATGTACTTATTTCTTAACAGATACTAGTTACCAAGCTCTTTTTAGTGTGTTTTACTCTAAAGCACTGAATTTTTAATAAACCTGCAATTTTTCTAAAAAGTCTCACAGCAAATCAGTTTAAAGACACTTTTTAAACCGTTCTGTTCCAGAAATTTGCTATTTTACAGTTACTCATAGAACCAAGTGGTGAAAAGAAAAAAGAAAAATTGATGATGTGTCAGGATTAATCAGTCTTTCTTCAGAAAAACTGTTATTCCTGTTCTCCTGTCTCATCCTCTATTTAAAATTAAATAGGAAGATTTATTTTTAGGTGGTAACTTAAACAGAAAAGTTTCTTTTTCCTGATAAGTTTACTCTTATTTAGTGATTTTGCAATTAAACGTGCATTATCTTTTAGCAAATGAGTAAACTTTTCAACTCTGTGAATATTTGAATCTGTCCTTTTAAAAAGTTTCTAATTTTTCATTTTGTACCTCCTTGTTTGAGGAATTCAGTGAATGAAAATGTCCTGGTAAATGCCTGTCTGCATAAATACCTGAAATACTTTTTAAATGCAAGATAACAGTGATTATTCAGCTTTGAGGAACGTTTATTAACTCAAAAATGCCTTACAGAAAAAAAAAATGTTTAATTTCACTAAAATACCTAAAACTGAAGTGAAACTGTGATCTCAAGTTTCCCAGGAGGGGGCAGTGTTTAGCTTTCTACTAGCAGGAGTCTATGACGACTTCCTGTGACGTTCGGTTGACATCCTGTTTTTAGCCGCTTAGCTTAAAGTTAGCTTCGGCTAAACTCGGTTAAAATCAACATTTCTGAACGGATTGAAGCGTAAACGTGGCGTTGTTTCAACAAGCACGACTTTTTTGCATGAAACATGAGTTTTCTGGGACATGTGGCAAGTTTTAATTAGTGATTTTAAGCACAGCAAAGCTCTCGGTTGCAACCGAGCTCATTTCTGACATGGAGGAAGTGACGTGACACGTCACTCATCCGGTCGTTAGCTGTTAGCTTAAAATTAGCATCGCTAGCGTTGTTCAAAAACATAATTTAATGACGGATTTTAAACTCAAACGCGGCGAAATTTCAACAATTATGCTTCGAAGACACGGAGCATCGTATCAGAATCAACTTTAAAGCGTTTTTCAGCTTTAAAAAGCAGATTTTATTTCCCTAAGAAAACGAGTTTTCATTTCCGGGTCACGTGACTGAATCGTTCAATGACAGAGCAAGACGACCTGACACGTCAGAGTTAGTCACTACTGACACGTCTGTCAGCCAATCAAAACGTTACACACGGTCTTTTTCAACCAATCACAGAACGTCTTTCCCAACTAGCATGTTAGATTTATCTGAACAAGTCCGTCAACTTTTTGTCTTTTAAACTGTCAAAATGCACTTTTTTCTGTTAAAAGATGTAACGAATCAACTCTGAGCTGCACGGAGTCGGCGCCCCGGTCTCAAAAACGTCTTTCTAGCTATTTAAACAACTCGTTCGAACTTTCTCAGAACCGAGCCGGAACCAGAACCGCGTCTGGACCGTCTTTAAACAGAACAAAGTGTTTCCACACAAACCCAGCTTTAGTTACACATAACAGGCGTACAATTTCAGCTTTAAAAAGACATATGACTCACAATTTCAGCTTCAAAACATTCCAGCGTAAACATGCAGCGTTTTACACCAAGCGCGCAGCTTCAGCCGCTGCGTAAACATGCAAACAATCTGCTATTTTCCTCATGCCAACATGAAATATCAATTATTACACGAATACACAGTCCATTTATGAGCACGTTACGGGCCACCAAAATGTAGTATGACATATCCTGAGATATATTCATACATTAAACGGGTTCACTCATCTTTCTGGACTGTGTGATGTTCGTGCGTTGAATTCAACAGAAATGTGGACGTGAGACGTTAATTATCTTTGACTCACCAAGC
>NW_023623747.1:0-4201 GCF_014905685.2 Nematolebias whitei | reverse complement strand
TCGTGAAAAAGTATCAATATATATCTCATATATTGTCATACTACAACTGGTGGCCCGTTAACGTGCTCATAAATGACTGTAAAAACGTGTAAGATTGATTTTACGTGTTGGCATGTATGTTGAAAAGTAACAGTTTATCAGCTGTGATTGAAACGCAGCCGGAGCTGCACCGCCTGAAGCGAAACGCTGCATGTTTTTAAGCGTGTTGGTCTGTGAAGCTCAGTGAAGCTCACAGGAAGCTGAAATTGTGTCATTGAGTCTTTATAAAGCTGAAATTGTACGTCTGTTATGTTAACTAAAAGCTGATGAGCTGTGAGAAACGCTTTATTCTGTTTAAACTGTGTTCCAGACGCTGTTCTGGTCCGGTTCGGTTCTGGTTCCGACTCGGTTCTGAAAATTCGGACGAGTTGTTTAAATAGCTAGAAAGACGTTTTGTCACGGAGCGCCGTCTCCGTGCAGCTCAGGGAGTTGATTCGTTACAATTTTTAACAGAAAAAGTGCATTTTGACAGTTTAAAAGACGAAAAGCTGACGAACTATTTTCAGGCTAAACCTAGCATGCTGGCTGAAAACGCTTTCCTGATTGGTTGAATATTGCTGGGTGGAGCGCTCTGATTTGCTGAGGAGGTTGACTGACGTGGCTACGTCATCCCCTCTCAACCCTGCGCTGCTTTGCCATTGGTGATTTCAGTCACGTGACCCGGAAATGAAATTCGTTTTTCATAGGGAAATAAAATCTGCTTTTTAAAGCTGAAAAGCGCCTTTAAAAGTGATCTTGATACGCTGGTTAAATGCTTCGAAGCATATTAGCTGAAATTTTGCCACGTTAGAGTCTAAAATTCGTCATTAAATGATGTTTTTAAACAACGCTAGCGATGCTAATTTTAAGCTAAACAGCTAACGACCGGAGCCTTAGCTACGCTTAAAATCACTAAATAAAGCTGCAATATTGTCCCAAAAACTCATGTTTCAAGCTATAAAGTCTGATTGCAAAAACTTCTGCCACGTTTGTGTAAAAAATCCGTTCAGAAATGTTGATTTTAACCGAGTTTAGCCGAAGCTAACTTCAAGCTAAGCGGCTAACAACAGGATGTCAACCGAACGCCACAGGAAGTTATAGCTCCCCTAGTGGACAACACAAACAGTGTCGGAGTTAAAATTGTTGAGGTAATACTGACATCTTCTGGCGAAACTTGAGAAGACAGGTTTCACTCGCTTATTAGGTCTAAATAGTGAAATTAAACGTTTTAATTTTTCTAAAAGGCATTTTTG
Source organism: Nematolebias whitei (assembly GCF_014905685.2). Lineage (NCBI taxonomy): Eukaryota > Metazoa > Chordata > Actinopteri > Cyprinodontiformes > Rivulidae > Nematolebias > Nematolebias whitei. The sequence continues at coordinate 2,930 of NW_023623747.1, read as the reverse complement.
AGTTAATAAACGTTCCTTAAAGCTGAAAATTACTGTTATCTTGCATTTTAAAAGTTATAAGGTATTTATGCAAAGAGCATTTACCAAAAAAGTTTTATTTCACTGGTAATCCCTTAAAACTAAGGTACAAAAATAAACATTAACTTTTTAAAAATAGAAACAGTTACAGATTTTCACAAAGTTGGAAAAAGTTTACTCATTTGCTAAAAGGATAGTGCACGTTTAATTGATAAATCACTAAATAAAAGTAAATATATCAGACAAAGAGACTTTGCTGATTTTATTTATTTTGAAAAACCTAAAACATTAAAATTCTCCTGTTTAATCTTTAAATAGAAGAAAAATGGCAAGCGACGAAGAAGAAGACAACTTTTTAAAACCAACAAATGATGATATCATTTTGGGGGCCTTACATATTTTAACAACTCCACTCATTGGCAATGAAATACAGCAATTAGAACAACTTAATGAAGCTCAAAGACAAGAAGAGCTGAAAAGTTTGGCCGCAGGAACATTAAATACAGAGAGTAAAAAGCTTAGCCATGAACGGTTAGCAAAAATCTCTCTGCTTCTAAAAGCTGAATTGGATGAACGGTCGGAACGCCTTGTCTGGATGTCTAAAACACATGAGAGGGACCTCTCAGAAATGCAGGCGTCACTAGAAACAAAATCTTATGAAAAGATTAAAGAAATAGACCGTCAGTACCAAGCCACGTGTGCAGATAACGATGTGCTACAACAACAATTGCAACTCGCAAAAAATGAACTGGAACAATGCAAAATAGATAAACAAATTGTACAAGAGCTACATATGCGTTTAAAAGATGACTATTATACATCCCAGGAACATTTAAAAAAATGTGAGGCGAAACTAATAGCAGCAATAGAAAAAGGTAAGGAAGTTGGGCAAGGTGACCTGGAATCCAAACCAGACCTTGAACAAAGTCGGGGTAATACACCAATAACTCAACAACCTCTTTACTCACCCGGTGCTTTTAGACCCATCCTAACACCTACACAAACGGGCAGAGCAACACCCCCACAACTGATCACGCATGTGAGACCATTGATATCTTCTCCATCAATGGATGACTTGCAAAAAATCTCAAAATATGTACAACGTTTTGTCCCTGGACCGTTGGGCTCCGCTGGAACAAAAGCGTACCTCAGAGATCTGGATTTTAGATTGAGATCTCATCCTAACGCTACGGTAGAAGATAAAATCAGTCTGATACGACTCACTTCGGACAGAGAGGTGTATACCTTCATCGAGCGTCTACCAGATGCAACGAGAAGAGATTACAAACTTCTGTGTGAAGCTCTGATTAAAGAGTATGATACCTGCACAGGACCAGCTGGATATCCAGCCGCAGAAAAGGTCACGCAGGGTAAAGCTGAACATCCAAAAGTTTATTACAAAAGAATCTTCCAAGCTTATTTTGGTAACAGAAATGAAACCGGGATGGAGGAAGATGAAGGTTTTAAATTTGTTTTCAGCAAAAATCTCCACCCTGACATACAAACGTCAGTGCAAATGATGGCAAATTACAGAGAAAAATCCATCAGTGAGATTAAACAGTGCGCTGTGAACGTGTTTGAGGCACGTTGTCATGCCAAGACGCCCATAGAAGTGTTTCCTGGTGTAAAGGTTAAACCCCACTCCCTAGAATTAGAAGGAAGGCGTTCATCGCCACCCCCTCCTAAAAAAGGAGAAAAAAGGCAGTATTTTCAGACTAACAAACCGCATCATGAAGGTGCACGCTGGGACAAAAAGGCTCCTCCTTCAGAGGACGAACGTGATTATCGTAAATGGGACCAGCGGAGGACGCAAAAAAATGGGAACCGAGAGGAACCCCAAAAAGACGTACCTAGCCGCCCCCCACCTCGGACGAAACGTCCAGAGGCGAAAAAATCACAAAAATCCCAGAAAAAGGGCCCTCTACCTCTGAGCTCGGAAGAGACAGAAAAATTGCGTGAAATGTTAGAAGACTTGAAACACACTGACAAGGGAAGCCGACCAAAAGCACTATGCAGTGAGGTACTCACTACTACATCTCTGGGCGCGAATGACAACACTACAGATGTCGGTGAAACACACCAAGACGTTGCTGTTGTTGCCTCAAACAACCCCTCATCGGATGAAAGGGGGGTAATCACACACACAAACGATGACGAGTCATCGCAGGCTGAACACGCAGTAACGGCTACAGCTGTGCTGACGGTTCAGACAAACCAAGATTACACAGATAAATCTGAACGCGTGAAGAAGCGTCAGAAAAAAACCAAAAGGTTTCTGTGTAACTTTATCAGAAAGGGGGCCGCCAAAAAGGCGTACCTGTCAGTAACACTCGAAGGTGTCCTCACACACGAAGCACTCCTGGACGGTGGGGCAGACATAACAATTATGTCAGCTAAACTGTTCGAGGAGCTGAGGACAGCCGCAGCCGAGAAAAACAGGATAATACCTCTATCTGATTGTGCTATAGAAATGCAGGGTCTCTCGGAGAATAAAACAACCCTGACAGCTATAGCAATGGTTCACATGCAGATTGGCAATATGACACTGTACCACCCGGTACACGTGACCCATGTTGACTCATTCCCATTTTTGGTCGGCCAGGATTTTATAAATCGCTTTAATGCGATTATAGATTATGGTGATCAAATAATGTGGACAAAAGTGAGCAAACCACTGCCAATAGATACGCCTCCGGAGTGTGACACAGACTGCCCAACAGCAGGTACCGCGGAAGGCACAAAGGACTCCTCAGCCGAGGACACGAGCCCGGTGAGTACTCCTCTAACACCATGTGAAACCAAAGAAACCCAAGTGGTCCAAACTCTGACTCAACAAGACAGCCTCCTCTGTGAGCTGCAGCAGCCAGAGTCCACCAAACACTACCTACCACTGGTAGTTAAGGGTGTAGAGA
>NW_023623746.1:0-4202 GCF_014905685.2 Nematolebias whitei | reverse complement strand
TGGACCAGAGGGGGTGGGGTTGTAGGATAAATCATTTATTCGCCGTCATCCCTGTAACTCTGAGACTAAGTTGAACTGTAAACTTGTTAGGTTGGTGTCTAACTAAAAACAGTGTTAATTTAAACTTACTTAAAAATTGGAAGTTCATTAAGTAAGTGCGGGACTGGGTGGGATAGTAATTAATTAAATACGACGCACGCACCGAATAGATTAAAATAAAATCAGCACTAATAATTAGATTTGTTGAATAAAATAACTTATGATCTGTAGTGGGTATAAGAGGTCACGGGTTCACAACTATTGCTGTCTTCTAAGATATTAAAAGGGAAGTCAACACATTTTGTTTTAAAAAAAAAAACAACAGTTTCAAGGGTGACCATTGTGATATTTCTGGCGTCTGTGACTCGCGTGAATGTTGAAATAAGTGGTCAGTATCTTGTTTGTTTATTTTGTTGTTTGTGTCTTTGTCAAATATAAGACCACAGTATGAATGTGTAGAAAAAAAAGTTCCAGAGTCTAAAAAAGTTCCAGAATTTTCCAGTGACAATAAAACAAAGAGGTGTGGTGTGTGTCAAAATTTCCTGAGAGAATGGACACAGAGGCGCAGCGTGTCATGTTACAAAAGTGCGAGCAGGAAAGTTTTAAACCGGTAAAGGAGCAAGCTGAAGTTGTGGGACAAGCACTAGCGATGTTGGAATATAATAAAAAGCTAAAAAAAGCTCTCGTGCAAAAATTACAAAAAATAGAAAATAATGCTCAAGAGGGACAGGATGTGATATCTTTAATGTGGGAAAAGATTAAAGAATGCTCGCGAGATGAGGGTAAGTTTGACAAGCAAAAAAGAGAGGCAAACGCCCTGCAGAAAGGTAAATACAGAAAATTAATGAGGGAGGTTAAATATGAAAGAAAAGAGTGGTTGAAATTGGTCTTTGTGGCACAGGGTGTGTCCCATTTGTTGAAAAAAAACAGCAACTTATGGAGCAGCCTAAAACAAAGAGTGAGGAAGTGGGTAGTTCAGCTCCCCCTCCTTATAACTCAAGCAGCAATCAGTCAGCACATCCCCCCACAGGAATGTACCCTATATATCACATAACAGATGGAAGGTTACAGGTGGGGGAGGTCACTGACACCCCCTCGCAGCTGAGGGAGGAGTCACCCATCCCAGTTAAAACAAAACCCCTTGTAGCACCAGTAATGAAACCGTGATTTAATTATTTTTTCTTCTCTGCAGCTGGAGATGACAGAACTTTGGAGTGGGAAGATGAGTCTAATTAGGCCCACAAAACATAGAAGGTAGCATTTAACTGCATACAGCATCCATCTGAGTTTTGATCAGGACTCTCGAGTGCCGGGGGCCGGATCGGATACAAATGTGTTCAGGTGGGCGCTGACGTTGGGTCTGTGAAACTGACAAATGGGACGGTTCAAATAAGTTGTCAGTCGAACCCAACTGACACAGCAACAAAGAACTTTTCAGCCAAGTAACGTGACTTTTCAAAGATCTAACAGTCCAAGAGCGAACGGAACTAACTGTCCAGAGGGGGTCCTGGAGTTTGTCCACAGCGAGAACATCCAGTCAAGTCTTGCTGTATGCTGAGATATGAACTGCTGCACAAAGCTGAACTGGTCTCCAGACAGACGGTGATGAGTCTGGGGACTGAAAGGCTGAAAGAAGAACTGGTGGTCACTCTGTCCAGGGTCACTAACATCAACTGCAGCCTGACGGAGGTGTCAACCCCACATTTGGTCTGTGATGGTCATCTAGGCACTTTGGGGGTCGTGATCAAAAACTGCAGCTGGCTTTGATAATGATCACTCACATTGACTCATTTTAAAACAGATGGTACAAGCAGACACTATATACCTGATTATAGTGAACTCACCACTCCACTCAGACAGATGGTAAAAGATCAAGGTAACAGAAACCTGAAAGCAACACTTGTGTGGAACACGGATGCAGAACATGTGTTTATTAAACTGAAGCAACTCTTGTCCAGAGCAGCTGATTTGGCTCTGCCTGACTACTCCGCCCCGTTTTTTCTTGATGTTTCTGAAGCAGAAAACACTGTTAATGGTGTTCTGTTTCAGAAAAAGGGGGGTGGTAGACAGGTGTTGATGTACATAAGTGTGCTGTTGGATGGTACTGAGAAGCGTCATCCAACATGTACACAGGCAGCGGCAGGTCTGGCAAGGATTGTTTCAAAAACAGCACACATCGTCATGGGACACCCACTACACATCCTAACGACACACAACATAGTAGCGTATGTTAATTCTGAGCTCTTTACAATGACATCCTTAAAGCAAAGACGCATGAGCAACATCCTATCAGAACCGAATTTATTGTTCCTGCATGAAGGCATAAACATGGCAGATGGTATGCAAACAACACAGGCACATGATTGTGTGCAAAAAGTGTACGTGGAGGAACGCATTAGACCTGATTTACAGACTGAACTCATACCACATTCAAATATACTCTACACAGATGGTTGCTGCTTCAGGCTTGAGGATGGGTCTTTGAGATCAGGATTTGCTGTGGTACAGCAGAATGGAGATGAGTACGAGGTACTGAGCTCAGGGCAGCTAGAAGGTCATCAGTCAGCTCAAAAAGCTGAAATTCAGGCAGTCGTTGAGGCTTTGAAAATGAGCAAAGGAAAAGAGGTTACAGTGTACACAGACTCGGCGTATGCTTATGGTGTAGTTCATGTTCAGTTACCACAGTGGAAAAGAGCAGGTTTTCGAACAGCAGGTAACAAACCAATTAAACATGAGGAACTCATTAAGGATTTAGCTGACAGTTTGATGTGGCCAGCAAAAGTGGCGGTTGTGAAGTGCAAAGGTCATGATGTTACACAATCAGACACAGCGGAAGGAAACAGGCAAGCTGACAGAGCAGCCAAGATAGCTGCTGGCTATTTGCCAAGAGTCCAGATGGTGACAGTGGAAGAGGAATGTCAGAAAATGAATCATTGGGATGAGAAAAATGTAGCAGAGGCTCAGACTACAGCCTCCCCAGAGGAAAAGACATTATGGTTTAACAGAGGAGGTCAGAAAAAAGGGGAGTTTAAAGTATGGATAGGACCGAATCAGAAGTGGATCTTGCCTATGACTTTAAAACAGGCAGTATTTCAGGAAGCACATGGATTAGCACACGTGGGATGCAGACAAATGCTAAGGAATCTTCAACAATGGTGGCACCCTCATCTAAAAGATATGGTAACAGCATATGTTGACACCTGTAACGTTTGTTTAAAGTACAACATTCGACCTACAGTAAAACCTGAACGAGGTTCTTTTCCTCTCCTGCACCGACCGGGACAGGAGGTGATTCTAGATTACACTGATATGTTGGAATCTGTTAAAGGGTTCAGATATGTATTGATGTGTGTTGACGCATTTACAGGGTGGCCAGAAGCCATACCTGCAAGAAGAGAAGACAGCAAAACAGTGGTGAAGTTTCTGATTAACCATTATATCCCCAGACACGGTTTCCCAGGAAAAATCAGATCAGACAATGGCACACATTTTAAAAACACAGATCTGCAGGCTGTGGAAAAAATGTTAGGCCTAAAACATGCTTTTGGAACCGTGTACCATCCCCAGTCTCAAGGGAAGGTCGAAAGGATGAACCAGAACATAAAACAAAAATTGGGCAAAATCTGTGCACAGACTAAATTAAACTGGGTGGACGAATTACCTATAGCATTAATGACCGTGAGAACTTCTGTTAATAATGGAACTGGCTTTTCTCCCTATGAGTTAACTACAGGTAGACCCTTTCCTGGACCAACCGTATGCTCACTGACCAGTGAGGAGGACCGTAAGATGGACCATAAGGTATACTTTGATGAGTTAAAAGCATTAGTGTCTAACTTTACTCAGCAGGTCCACCACAAACAGAGCCTGACAGAAAGACCAGAGGAACCTGGTCTCCCCACCGCGGAGTGGGTCTTGCTAAGGGTCATTAAAAGTAAGTGGCAGGAGCCCAGGTGGACGGGCCCCTATCAGGTGACAGAGAGAACGTCCCACGCAGTCCGCCTCAGAGGAAAGGGGGACGTTTGGTACCACTGGAGCCAGTGTGTGCCGGCCTCAGAGCCAGGAAGAGCAAGAGAGCTGGCAGAAACCATCTAAAGTCGTAAAACTGGACATTCGTGTCAAGGTAGACCAAAGCAGCCTGGTGTAGTTGCGTGCGGGCCCTG